>NC_091296.1:39021303-39321303 GCF_038502225.1 Cherax quadricarinatus | reverse complement strand
AGCACATCCATTTCTTCCTCCAATATCTGTATCTTTTCCTCAGCTACTACAGCTCGTGATTCCCACTTCTTGCTCCCTGCAGATATTTGCTCTAACATGTTATTGCAAAGCTCGTTTAACCTTTTCTCCCATTGTTGTTCCATTTTGTTCTTGAGCCGTTCTACCCATTCTTCCTTTTCCGACCAGCCATCATCGGTTCCCTTGTCTTTACGTCCTCCCTTTTGAGAGCCCATTTTGTTTTTATCCTGTTGGGATGTTCTAGCTGCATCAGCTTATCATAAAAATGTGTGTGTGGTGAGGGGATTTATGAGCTAATGCGTTAGGTTAGGTTTGTGTGTGTGTGTGTGTGTGTGTGTGTGTGTGTGTGTGTGTGTGTGTGTGTATACTCACCTATTTGTGGTTGCAGGGGTCGAGTCACAGCTCCTGGCCCCGCCTCTTCGCTGATTGCTACTAGGTCTCTCTCCCTGCCCCATGAGCTCTATCATACCTCGCCTTAAAACTATGTATGGTTCCCGCCTCCACTACGTCACTTTCTAGGCTATTCCACGGCCTGACTACTCTATGACTGAAGAAATACTTCCTAACATCCCTTTGATTCATCTGAGTCTTCAACTTCCAATTGTGACCTCTTGTGTCTGTGTTCCATCTCTGGAACATCCCGTCTTTGTCCACCTTGTCTATTCTGCGCAGTATTTTATATGTCGTTATCATGTCTCCCCTGACCCTCCTGTCCTCCAGTGTTGTCAGACCGATTTCCCTCAACCTTTCTTCGTAGGACATTCCCCGTAGCTCTGGGACTAGTCTTGTTGCAAACCTTTGCACTTTCTCTAATTTCTTGACGTGCTTGACTAGGTGTGGATTCCAAACTGGTGCTGCATACTCCAGTATGGGCCTGACGCAAATGGTATACAGAGTCTTAAACGAATCCTTACTGAGGTATCGGAACGCTATCCGTAGGTTTGCCAGGCGTCCGTATGCTGCAGCAGTTATCTGATTGATGTGCGCCTCAGGAGATATGCTCGGTGTTATACTCACCCCTAGATCTTTTTCCTTGAGTGAGGTTTGCAGTCTTTGGCCATCTAAACTATATTGTGTCTGCGGTCTTCTTTGCCCTTCCCCAATCTTCATGACTTTGCATTTGGCAGGGTTAAATTCAAGGAGCCAGTTGCTGGACCAGGCTTGTAGCCTGTCCAGGTCTCTTTGTAGTCCTGCCTGATCCTCATCCGATTTGATTCTTCTCATTAACTTGGCATCATCTGCAAACAAGGACACTTCTGAGTCTATCCCTTCCGTTATGTCGTTCACATATACCAAGAACAGCACATGTCCTAGGACTGACCCCTGTGGAACCCCGCTTGTCACAGGCGCCCACTCTGACACCTCGTCGTGTACCATGACTCGTTGTTGCCTCCCTGTCAGGTATTCTCTGATCCATTGCAATGCCTTTCCTGTTATGTGTGCCTGATATTCTAGCTTTTGCAGTAACCTCTTGTTAGGAACTGTGTCGAAGGCCTTCTTGCAGTCCAAAAATATGGACTTCTGTCACCTTGTCATAAAACTCTAGTAGGTTTGTGACACAGGATTTTCCTTCCCTGAAACCGTGTTGGTTGTCAATTATACACTTGTTTCTTTCCAGGTGCCCCACCACTCTCCTCCTGATGATCTTTTCCATGACCTTGCATACTATACACGTTAGTGATACAGGTCTGTAGTTTAGTGTGTGTGTGTGTGTGTGTGTATGTGTGTGTACTCACCTAGTTGTACTCACCTAGTTGAGGTTGCGGGGGTCGAGTCCGAGCTCCTGGCCCCGCCTCTTCACTGATCGCTACTAGGTCACTCTCCCTGAGCCCTGAGCTTTATCATACCTCTGCTTAAAGCTATGTATGGATCCTGCCTCCACTACATCGCTTCCCAAACTATTCCACTTACTGACTACTCTGTGGCTGAAGAAATACTTCCTAACATCCCTGTGATTCATCTGTGTCTTCAGCTTCCAACTGTGTCCCCTTGTTACTGTGTCCAATCTCTGGAACATCCTGTCTTTGTCCACCTTGTCAATTCCTCTCAGTATTTTGTATGTCGTTATCATGTCCCCCCTATCTCTCCTGTCCTCCAGTGTCGTCAGGTTGATTTCCCTTAACCTCTCCTCGTAGGACATACCTCTTAGCTCTGGGACTAGTCTTGTTGCAAACCTTTGCACTTTCTCTAGTTTCTTCACGTGATTGGTTTGGTGTGGGTTCCAAACTGGTGCCGCATACTTCAATATGGGCCTAACATACACGGTGTACAGGGTCCTGAATGATTCCTTATTAAGATGTCGGAATGCTGTTCTGAGGTTTGCTAGGCGCCCATATGCTGCAGCAGTTATTTGGTTGATGTGCGCTTCAAGAGATGTGCCTGGTGTTATACTCACCCCAAGATCTTTTTCCTTGAGTGAGGTTTGTAGTCTCTGACCCCCTAGACTGTACTCCGTCTGCGGCCTTCTTTGCCCTTCCCCAATCTTCATGACTTTGCACTTGGTGGGATTGAACTCCAGGAGCCAATTGCTGGACCAGGTCTGCAGCCTGTCCAGATCCCTTTGTAGTTCTGCCTGGTCTTCGATCGAGTGAATTCTTCTCATCAACTTCACGTCATCTGCAAACAGGGACACCTCAGAGTCTATTCCTTCCGTCATGTCGTTCACAAATACCAGAAACAGCACTGGTCCTAGGACTGACCCCTGCGGGACCCCGCTGGTCACAGGTGCCCACTCTGACACCTCGCCACGTACCATGACTCGCTGCTGTCTTCCTGACAAGTATTCCCTGATGCATTGTAGTGCCTTCCCTGTTATCCCTGCTTGGTCCTCCAGTTTTTGCACCAATCTCTTGTGTGGAACTGTGTCAAACGCCTTCTTGCAGTCCAAGAAAATGCAATCCACCCACCCCTCTCTCTCTTGTCTTACTGCTGTGTGTGTGTGTGTGTGTGTGTGTGTGTGTGTGTGTGTGTGTGTGTGTGTGTGTGTGTGTGTGTGTGTGTGTGTTTGTGTGTGTGTGTGTGTGTGTGTGTGAGTGTGTGTGTGTGTGTGTGTATGTGTGTGTATGTGTGTGTGTGTATGTATATATGTGTGTATGTGTATGTGTATTTATATGTATGTGTGTGTATGTATTCACCTAATTATTTTATTTTTTTATTATCACACTGGCCGATTCCCACCAAGGCAGGGGGCCCGAAAAAGAAAAAATGTTTTGCCAGAAGGGTGCTTTACACTACAGTTTTTAAACTGCAACATTAACACCCCTCCTTCAGAGCGCAGGCACTGTACTTCCCATCTCCAGGACTCAAGTCCGGCCTGCCGGTTTCCCTGAACCCCTTCATAAATGATACTTTGCTCACACTCCAACAGCACGTCAAGTATTAAAAACCATTTGTCTCCATTCACTCCTATCAAACACGCTCACGTATGCCTGCTGGAAGTCCAAGCCCCTCGCACACAAAACCTCCTTTACCCCCTCCCTCCAACCTTTCCTAGGCAGACCCTTACCCCGCCTTCCTTTCACTACAGACTAATACACTCTTGAAGTCATTCTGTTTCGCTCCATTCTCTCTACATATCCGAACCACCTCAACAACCCTTCCTCAGCCCTGTGGACAACAGTTTTGGTAATCCCGCACCTCCTCCTAACTACCAAACTACGAATTCTCTGCATTATATTCACACCACACATTGCCCTCAGACATGACATCTCCACTGCCTCCAGCCTTCTCCTCGCTGCAATATTCATCACCCATGCTTCACACCCATATAAGAGCGTTGGTAAAACTATACTCTCATACATTCCCCTCTTTGCCTCCAAGGACAAAGTTCTTTGTCTCCACAGAATCCTAAGTGCACCACTCACCCTTTTCCTTTCATCAATTCTATGATTCACCTCATCTTTCATAGACCCATTCCCTGACACGTCCACTCCCAAATATCTGAATACATTCTCCCCTCCATACTCTCTCCCTCCAATCTGATATCCAATCTTTCATCACCTAATCTTTTTGTTATCCTCATAACCTTACTCTTTCCTGTATTCACTTTTAATTTTCTTCTTTTGTATACCCTACCAAATTCATCCACCAATCTCTGCAACTTCTCTTCAGAATATCCCAAGAGCACAGTGTCATCAGCAAAGAGCAACTGTGACAACTCCCACTTTATGTGTGATTCTTTATCTTTTAACTCCACGCCTCTTGCCAAGACCCTCGCATTTACTTCTCTTACAACCCCATCTATAAATATATTAAACAGCCACGGTGACATCACACATCCTTGTCTAAGGCCTACTTTTACTGGGAAATAATTTCCCTCTTTCCTACATACTCTAACTTGAGCCTCACTATCCTCGTAAAAACTCTTCACTGCTTTCAGTAACCTACCTCCTATACCATACACCTGCAACATCTGCCACATAGCCCCCTATCCACCCTGTCATACGCCTTTTCCAAATCCATAAATGCCACAAAGACCTCTTTAGCCTTATCTAAATACTGTTCACTTATATGTTTCACTGTAAACACCTGGTACACACACCCCCTACCTTTCCTAAAACCTCCTTGTTCATCTGCTATCCTATTCTCCGTCTTACTCTTAATTCTTTCAATAATAACTCTACCATACACTTTACCAGGTATACTCAACAGACTT
This sequence comes from Cherax quadricarinatus, assembly GCF_038502225.1. Lineage (NCBI taxonomy): Eukaryota > Metazoa > Arthropoda > Malacostraca > Decapoda > Parastacidae > Cherax > Cherax quadricarinatus. The sequence continues at coordinate 39,316,631 of NC_091296.1, read as the reverse complement.
ATCCCCCTATAATTTTTGCACTCTCTTCTATCCCCTTTGCCTTTATGCATAGGAACTATGCATGCTCTCTGCCAATCCCTAGGTACCTTACCCTCTTCCATACATTTATTAAATAATTGCACCAACCACTCCAAAACTATATCCCCACCTGCTTTTAACATTTCTATCTTTATCCCATCAATCCCGGCTGCCTTACCCCCTTTCATTTTACCTACTGCCTCACGAACTTCCCCACACTCGCAACTGGCTCTTCCTCACTCCTACAAGATGTTATTCCTCCTTGCCCTATACACGAAATCACAGCTTCCCTATCTTCATCAACATACTCACCTAATTGTGGTTGCAGGGGTCGAGACTCAGCTCCTGGCCCCGCCTCTTCACTGATCGCTACTAGGTCGTCTCCCTCTCTGCTTCCTGAGCTTTGTCATACCTCTTCTTAAAACTATGTATGGTTCCTGCCTCCACTACTTCACTTGCTAGGCTATTCCACTTCCTGACGACTCTGTGACTGAAGAAATACTTCCTAACGTCCCTGTGACTCGTCTGAGTCTTCAGCTTCCAATTGTGACCCCTTGTTTCTGTGTCCCCTCTCTGGAACATCCTGTGGACCCTCTCTGGAACATCCTGTCTCTGTCCACCTTGTCTATTCCTCGCAGTATCTTGTATGTCGTTATCATGTCTCCCCTGACCATTCTGTCCTCCAGTGCCGTCAGTCCCATTTCCCTCAACCTTTCCTCGTACGACATTCCCCTGTGTGTGTGTGTGTGTGTGTGTGTGTGTGTGTGTGTGTGTGTGTGTGTGTGTGTGTGTGTGTGTGTGTGTGTGTGTGTGTATGTGTGTGTGTGTGTGTGTATGTTTGTGTGTGTAGCATTCATAGAGCTGATATTATCGTCCCTTCAGTGTTCTGCACATAACCCACTTCAACTAACCTTAGGTTACAGTAACTTGATAACAGTGATAATAAGCTGTCAAAACCTTCAGGTGATTCACAGCCATGTATAGTAGGGTGTCCAGTCTTGGTCATCCACCTAACTAGCTCATCCACCAGCTTGGTCATCCACCTAACTAGCTCATCCACCAGCTTGGTCATCCACCTAACTAGCTCATCCACCAGCTTGGTCATCCATCTAACTGGCTCATCCACCTTGCTTGGTCATCCATCTAGCTTGGTCATCCACCTAGCTTGGTCATCCACCTAGCTTGGTCATCCACCTAACTGGCTCATCCACCTTGCTTGGTCATCCACCTAGCTTGGTCATCCACCTAGCTTGGTCATCCACCTAACTGGCTCATCCACCTTGCTTGGTCATCCACCTAGCTTGGTCATCCACCAAGCTTGGTCATCCACCTAGCTGGGTCGTCCACCTAGGTTGGTCATCCCTAGCTGAGTCATCTACTTAGCTTGGTCATCTTCCTAGCTTGGTCATCCTCCTAGCTTGGTCATCCGCCTAGCTTGGTTATCCACCAAACTTGATCATCCACCTTGCTTGGTCATCCACCTAGTTTGGTCATCCACCTTGCTTGGTCATCCACCTAGCTTGGTCATCCTCCTAGCTTGGTCATCCACCTAGCTTGGTCATCCACCTAGCTTGGTTATCCACCAAACTTGGTCATTCACCTTGCTTGGTCATCCACCTAGCTTGGTCATCCTCCTAGCTTGGTCATCCACCTAGCTTGGTCATTCACCTAGCTTGGTCATCCACCTAGCTTGGTCATCTACCTAGCTTGGTCATCCACCTAGCTTGGTCGTCCTCCTAGCTTGGTCATCCACCTAGCTTGGTCATCCACCTAGCTTGGTCATCCACGTAGCATGGCCATCCTCCTAGCTTGGTCATCCACCTAGCTTGGTCATCCACCTAGCTTGGTCGTCCTTCTAGCTTGGTCATCCACATTACTTTCAGTGGCTTGGGAACTCAAAGCTTTCGAGAGGAATTCATGGATATTCACAAGGAATTCAAGGAGACAGCGAGCGAATATGTGGTAGTGGAGGAGAACGAGGTACGGATATGATGCCTCACACATCCACGTATGTGGAACCAAAGGTGGATTCAACCACTGGGGACACTCAGATGAAGAGAAACCAATAAACTCATCTCTGCCATGCTGGAATTGGGAAGGCAGATGTAGTTTGAATGGGATATTGAAGTACCACGTGACTTCAAGCTTCCTTCCATTTTCTGTCTGCGCATAACACACCCGCCGTTGCCACCGCTATCACCAAATATATCGTGACGATATCTGGTTAAATAATAGTCTTCGAACGCGAGCTTGAAGTTTATTTGGTTTATAGTACAGGCACTCTGTTGGTGGTAGCCCACGCTTGGCCCTGGCCTAACTAGAAGGATGAATGGAGAAGTCATAGACTGCCGGGTCTGAGGTAGTGTGAATTAATCAATATCTCATAGACTCTAGATTTGAAATAGGACCACCAGACCTAGGCGGTAGGGTGTGAAAAACAATGCCCAAAGGAGTTGCATGAGGCATTTCCTGTTGGAAGTTCAGTGGGAAAGAGAACTGGAGGGAAAGACGGAGAATGAGATGATGGAAAGTACAGAGATGCAAAGAAGAAATTCGTAACCAGGAGCAATAGAAATCATGAGAAGACCAGAGACAGCCCTTTGTTTACCTAGGCGTAGAGGCCACAGCCAAATGTTGTAGAACATTGAAAAAGATCTCAATAAAGCAAAGAGATGAACTGAAGAGCCAAAAATGAGAATGCTTGGATATGAAGGGAGGTTCAACGGAAATTAGAAAATGACCTAGCATTGAAAGACAAATCAGACTCATAGTTGTTTTATAGACACCTCAGAAGGAAGACAACAGTCAGGGACCAAGTAATTATCATGAAGAAGGAAGGTGAGGAGCCCACAATGAATGTTCAGGTAGTCTGTGAAGAGATGAGCGTAAAATTTAGGGAGGTATTCTGAGAGGAGGCAGAAAAGTTATCAGCAAACTGAAGCGCTAGAGCGTACCAGCAAGCGTTGATACACTCTACACACAACCGAGGAGAAGGCTGAAGAAGCTGCTATGCGAGCTTGATACCTCGAAGGCGGTAGGTTCAGATAATATCTCTCTATGGGTCCTGAGAGAGTGACCATAGGCACTGTGTGCCGCTATAACATGTCTTTCGACACAAGCAACTACCTGAGGTGTGGGAGATAGCAAATGTAGTCCCAGTTTTGAAGAAAGGCGACAGACAGGTAGCGTTAAACTATAGACCAGTCACTGACATACATAGTATGTAAAGTTATGGAGAAGATAATAAGGAGAAGTGTACTGGAATACCTAGCAAGGAGTGGGCTCATCAATGACAACCAGCACGACTTCAGGTACGGAAAATCCTGTGTCACAAACCTACTGGAGTTATATAACAAGGTAACAAGCAAAACAGGAGAGAGAGGGATGAGTAGATTATGTTTTCTCCTATTGTAAGAAGACCTTTGAAATAGTAATGCACAAGGTTCTGGAACAAAAGTTAGAGGAGCAGGAAAGAATACCAGGAAAAGCACTACAGAGCATCAAGGTATGCCTAACTAGAATGAAAGACATGTTATGGTGAGTGACGAGATTTCCGAATGAGTGGGGTGCAGGTGACGTGTCAGGTTCCACAAAGATTAATCTTATAGCCGGTGCTATTTCTTGTATACATGAACGACATAATAGAAGGAATAGAATCAGTGGTGTCCTTGTTCACAGACCTGACACTAATGAAGAGAATGCAAACTGATGAGGACCAGGAAAAGATGCAAATGGATCTGGACAGGTTACAGGTGTGGTCTGACAAATAGCTCCAGGAGTTTAACCTCACCAGTTGCAAAGTTATTAAAATTATTTGCAAAGAAGAAAGAAGACCAAAAACGGAGTTTAGGTTCGTGAGAGGGCGACAAAGGTTGCAAACCTCACTCAGAGAAAGTATGTTGGGGTGAATATCATACCGAGCATTTCTCCTGTGGGTTATAACAGCCAAATAACTGGTTCAGCAAATTTGTATTTGGCAAATCTTAGAACAGCTGTTCGACATTTAAGTAAGGAGTCATTCACGATAATATACATCATATATGTCAGGCACATCTTCGTGTATACAACTCCAGTCAAGCACATCAAGAAATTGGAGAAAGTGCAAAGGTTTGTAACATGACTAGTCCTTGAGCTATGCGGAATGCCCTATAAGGAGACGTTAAGGAAACTCAATTTGATGACAGTGGAGGACAGGAAGAGTAGGAAGAATTTATAGCAACCTAAAAAATACTGAGAGGAACTGACAAAGTGAATACTGACAGGATACAGGAACAAGAGGACACAGTTGGACGGTGAAAACTCTTAAGCCTTGGAGGAATCCATACATAGTTTTAAGAAGCGCGTGGAGGCTTGTACACCAAACTGGGAGTAGAATGAAATTAGCTCTGAGGCAACCACACCATCGTATGAACTCGCAACATGAAGCATGCCTAGTTCGCTAGGGTCATGTTTGTTGCAGGATTGTATGGTCCATTGGTTTAGAACGTCTTGAATTTTCGCTCTCTACCCATGAGGCGGCCTAAAACAATATAGGTTCGATCCCCAGCCTAGCCACACATTGTTGCTGATTATATACCACTTGTATGGTTACAATAAAATAAAGGGCACTCTAAAATTTTCTTTTATACGTGTAAAAACATTTTTCTCGTTTATGTTAATGTAGTTATTTTGTACCCCAAAAAATGAGAAAACTTACGTAACCTTATTATAACAAGTCCAGTTTAATTTAGCCTAATCCAACTAACTATATTTTAGATAAGTTTCCGTTCATTTGATTAACAAACACAATGAAAAAAATTTTCTATTTACGTTGAGAATGATTTTTGTTAAAATACTGTATGCAAAAATCGCAAGTTTTACCTATTCGACACGACAAATATATATATATATATATATATATATATATATATATATATATATATATATATATATATATATATATATATATATATATATATATATATATATATATATATATATATATATATATATATATATATATATATATATTTTATTTTATTATCACACTGGCCGATTCCCACCAAGGCAGGGTGGCCCGAAAAAGAAAAACTTTCACCATCATTCACTCCATCACTGTCTTGCCAGAATGGTGCTTTACACTACAGTTTTTAAACTGCAACATTAACACCCCTATATATATATATATATATATATATATATATATATATATATATATATATAAATATATATATATATATATAATATATATATATATATATATAATATATATATATATGTATGCAAAACAACCACTGTGAAAGAATAAAGAAGTTCCAAGCGTTTTCGTGACTACTAACATTATCAAAGAACAATGAAAGTAAAGCATCAAAGGAAGGTATGTAAAGGGGTAGCCCACACCTCACTATCAGATCCCAGAACAACTGAACACCTGACGCGAGACAGCAGGCCCGCCGGCCGAGCTAGACAGGTCCTTCATACAACCCAACAACAACATTCTACCCAAGAAATAAGAAATTTAAAAAATTATTATTTGTTCAATTTATTATTAAATTCTTCCCAAATTCTATTAATTATAAATGGATCTAATTTATATAAACGAAAGGAAATATTCATATTATTGTCAAAACTGCTTTTTATGAAACAAGATTCAATTATATTCCTGTCGACCATGGACTTGCTTGATACTACTTTCTCAATTTTTTGAAAATCAATTGGATGATTAAAATCTCTTACATGAATAAATAGCGCATTGGAATCTTGTCCAGTTCTAATGCTATATTTATGTTGTTTTAATCTTAGTTCGAGATTTTTACCAGTTTGACCGTAATAAACTTTATCGCAACTTTTACAAGGAATCTTATAGAAACATCCATCAGAATTTTGGGGGGAATTCTTTATCAAAAGTTTTTTTACTGTATCAAGATTTTTTAATACAACTTTAATATTAAAAGTCTTAAGAAGAGAAGGCATATCAACCAAGTTTTCATGGTAAGGGAGAAAAAACATATTTTTAGTTAAAAAAGGCTGGTTGTCCCTTTTTGGATTGTAAAAAGTATTTCTAGCAACTTTAAAAGATTTATCAATTACATTTCTTGGGTATTTCAAATCATTACCTATTTCATAAATTTTGGATATTTCCTCATCTATGAACTCAGGACTACAAATTCGTAAAGCTCTCAAAAACATTCATGAGAAAACTGAAGAATAATATTGGACATAGGAACAGTAATTTGTAGGTTTTCTGTAAATTTTAAATTTGAATTCATTATTACCCTTAATAATTGAAACATCTAGAAAAGACAATGAGTTATTTTCTTCAAATTCAACAGTAAAATTTATAGAATGGGCTAAGCTTTTTAATTTGCCATGGAAATGGTGTATATCTATAGTTTTGGGCATAAGACACAAAATATCATCAACATATCTGAACCATTTAGCTCTATTAGGGAGGACTGTGTTAAGCAGCCTTGTTTCAAAAAAATCCATGTATAGGTTACTAAGAACAGGTGAAAGAGGATTTCCCATTGCCATACCAAACTTCTGAGTGTAAAACTTATCTTTAAATACAAATTTTGCATTAACAATGCAAAGTTTAATAAGTTTAATGATAGTAGGAATTGGAAATGGTAAATCATAATTAACGAGTTCTTCAGATAAGAAACTTAATAAATCATCAACAGGAACTTTCGTAAACAAGGAAGTAGCATCAAAACTAACCATGTTAAAATCATTTAAGTCAGTCAAGGAGCTTAATTTATCAACTAAATCTATGTTATTTGTAACATTAAAGTTAGAAATTTTGCCAACAATAGGGCTCAAAATAACAACAAGCCATTTGGATAATTTATATGAAACTGATCCTATAGAGCTAATAATTGGTCTGACTGGATTCCCTGGTTTGTGTGTTTTTATTAGTCCATACATGTAAGGTAAAGATGGATTAGTGGAAGTAAATTGTTTGACAAATTCATCTTTGCCTTTCAGTAGAAGTTTTATTATTTTATTGAAATTGCTGTTAACGGTTTCTAGGGGACTTTTTCAAAGTTTAGAATAGGTTTCAGCATCATCTAAGAGATTATTAATTTTTTCATGGTACTCATTTTCTTTCATAATTACTATTGCATTTATTTTGTCTGCGTTAGTTATGCACAAATTTTTATTGCTATTAAGTGTATCATAAGACTTAAAGAACCTTTGAGGGCAATTGGGAATGTTTGTTTTTAACATAGAGCTGTATACCATTCCCTTACTAATATTAATTTCATCAGTGGATAAATCAGAAATTTTTTCAAAGTTACGAAAGGCTTTTGCAATTTCAACATTATTAAGTTTTTTTGAAGTTGCAAAACTTAGACCAAAACCTAGAGCAGCAGTTGTATTTTCGTCTAAAATTTCATCTGATAAGTTAATTACAAAATTGTTATTAGCATGCTTTGTCCAATCATTTTTTTCTATTAAAATGTCTAATTTTCTTCGTAGTTTGTTTCTGAGTTCATCACAAATTCTTTTGAGTTTATTATAGCAATATTCCAACATACTGTGTTTCCATTCTGATGGAATGGCCTGATTAAAAGAGTATTTTTTGTTTCTCAATATTTTGAATGCTTCCTTCTCCTGCATTTTAGTTATTTCAATATGTTTCTGAAGAATAATTCTCATAAAATCATTAAAAGGACGATCTCTCATGTCAAGGATGATATTGGCTAAAAGAGACTTGGGCAGAACTTGTTCATTTAAATTTTTTTTTTAAAAATTAAGTCGAATTTTTAACTTGTGGGATTTGATCAGTGCATAAGAAAACTGAGAAAGAAAAGATATATGATTAGGAAAGCTTATCGAGAATATTCTGAAGAGCCGTGTGGTATCCATTAATGCAATAAGATCACAGTAAACAGGTGATTTCAGAATATGCAAAACAGCCACTGTGAAAGAATAGAGAAGTTCCAAGCGCTTTCGTGACTACTCACATTATCAAGAAACAATGAAAGTAAAGCATCAAAGGAAGGTATATAAAGGGGTAGCCCACACCTCACTATCAGATCCCGTAACAAAGAAAAACAGCAGGCCCGCCGTCCAAACTAGACAGGTCCTTCACACAACCCACCAACAAACTATTCTACCCAAGAAATAAGAAATTTAAAAAATTAAAAATTAGACATTTTAATTGAAAATAGTGATTGGACAAAGCATGCTAATAATAATTTTGTAATTAACTTATCAGATGAAATTTTAGACAAAAATACAACTGCTGCTCTAGGTTTTGGCCTAAGTTTTGCAACTTCAAAAAAACTTAATAATGTTGAAATTGCAAAAGCCTTTTGTAACTTTGAAAAATTTTCTGATTTATCCACTGATGAAATTAATATTAGTAAAGGAATGGTATACAGCTCTATGTTAAAACAAAACATTCCCAATTGCCCTCAAAGATTCTTTAAGTCTTATGATACACTTAATAACAAAATGAATAATCTTCTAGATGATACTGAAACCTATTCTAAACTTAGAAAAAATCCCATAGAAACCATTAACAGCTATTTCAATAAAACAATAAAACTTCTACTGAAAGGCAAAGATCAATTAGTCAAACAATTTACTTCCACTAATCCATCTTTACCTTACATGTATGGACTAATAAAAACACACAAACCAGGGAATCCAGTCAGACCAATTATTAGCTCTATAGGATCAGTTTCATATAAATTATCAAAATGGCTTGTTGATATTTTGAGCCCTATTGTTGGCAAAATTTCTAACTTTAATGTTAAAAATAACATAGATTTAGTTGATAAATTAAGCTCCTTGACTGACTTAAATGATTTTAACATGGTTAGTTTTGATGTTACTTCCTTGTTTACGAAAGTTCCTGTTGATGATTTATTAAGTTTCTTATCTGAAGAACTCGTTAATTATGATTTACAATTGCCAGTTCCTACTATCATTAAACTTATTAAACTTTGCATTGTTGATGCAAAATTTGTATTTAATGATAAGTTTTACACTCAGAAGTTTGGTATGGCAATGGGAAATCCTCTTTCACCTGTTCTTAGTAACCTATACATGGAATTTTTTGAAACAAGGCTGCTTAACACAATCCTCCCTAATAGAGCTAAATGGTTCAGATATGTTGATGATATTTTGTGTCTTATGACCAAAACTGTAGATATACACCATTTCCATGGCAAATTAAATAGCTTAGCCCATTCTATAAATTTTACTGTTGAATTTGAAGAAAATTACTCATTGCCTTTTCTAGATGTATTAATTATTAAGGGTAATAATGAATTCAAATTTAAAATTTACAGAAAACCTATAAATAACTGTTCCTATGTCCACTATTATTCTTCCCATCAAGACAGAGTTAAACTGTCTGTTTTCTTATCAATGTTTTTAAGAGCTTTACGAATTTGTAGTCCTGAGTTCATATATGAGGAAATATCCAAAATTTATGAAATAGGTAATGATTTGAAATACCCAAGAAATGTAATTGATAAATCTTTTAAAGTTGCTAGAAATACATTTTACATTCCAAAAAGGGACAACCAGCCTTATTCAACTAAAAATATGTTTTTTCTCCCTTTCCATGAAAACTTGGTTGATATGCCTTCTCATAAGACTTTTAATATTAAAGTTGTATTCAAAAATCTTGATACAGTAAAAAAACTTTTGATAAAGAATTCCCCCCAAAATGCTGATGGATGTGTCTATAAGATTCCTTGTAAAATTTGCGATAAAGTTTATTACGGTCAAACTGGTAAAAATCTCGAACTAAGATTAAAACTACATAAATATAGCATTAGAACTGGACAAGATTCCAATGCTCTATTTATTCATGTAAGAGATTTTAACAATCCAATTGATTTTCAAAAAGTTGAGAAAGTAGTATCAAGGAAGTCCATAGTTGACAGAAATATAATTGAATCGTGTTTCATAAAAAGCAGTTTTGACAATAATATGAATATTTCCTTTGGTTTATATAAATTAGATCCATTTATAATTAATAGAATTTGGGAAGAATTTAATAATACATTGGATAAATAATATTTTTTTTTAAATTTCTTATTTCTTTGGCAGAATAGTTTGTTGGTGGGTTGTGTGAAGGACCTGTCTAGTTCGGCCGGCGGGCCTGCTGTCTCTCATCAGGTGTTTCTTTGTTGTGGGATCTGATAGTGAGGTGTGTGCTACCCCTTTATATACCTTCCTTTGATGCTTTACTTTCATTTTTCCTAGATAATGTGAGTAGTCACGAAAACGCTTGGAACTTCTCTCTTCTTTCACAGCGGTTGTTTTGCATATTCTGAAATCACCTGTTTACTCTGATCTTATTGCATATATATATATATATATATATATATATATATATATATATATATATATATATATATATATATATATATATATATATATATGTATATATATATGTATATATATATATATATATATATATATATATATATATATATATATATATATATATATATATATATATATATATATATATATATTTATATAGATATGTATATATATGTATGTATATATATATATATATATATATATATATATATATATATATATATATATATATATATATATATATATATATATATATATTTATATATATAAATATATATATATATATAAATAAATATATATATATATATATATATATATATATATATATATATATATATATATATATATATATATATATATATATATATATATATATATATATATATATATATATTCGTATATATATATATATATATATATATATATATATATATAAATATATATATATATATATATATATATATATATATATATATATATATATATATATATATATATATATATATATATATATATATATATATATATATATATATATATTAGCAGCGGTACAAGAACATTTCCCTGGTCTCTTCCCCTTCGTTTCAGCTGGATATAGTGAGGAATCAATGCTCGTGTTTGGAGAGCATGAAATCACATCATCAGAGGGTGTCCTGCAAGGGGATCCTCGTGCACCATTTCTCTTCAGTATAGGAGTTAGGGAAATCACAGACTGACCAGTGAGCTAAACATCTGGATCCTTTATGATAGCACACCAGCAGGTACAAAGGAGTCCCTCTTAGGTGATCTTACACAAGTAATGACAATGGGACAGGAAATGGGTCTCATCCTGAATATATCCAAATGTGAAATCATCTCAGCCATTCAACAAGTGATAAATGCAGTGAGATCCAAACTATCAGGAGCATCAGTCATTGCCCCTACAAATAGCATCTTGCTTGGAGCACCTCTGGGAAGCGATGCCATTGACACAATCCTCAGGAAGAAATTGGAAGAAGTGAGGAGAATGGAAAAACAATAGGCAATGTTGACACCCACGATGCCTTTTACCTTCTCACAAAGTGCTTGAGTCTATCCAGGTTGACATGTTTCCTAAGATGTGCACCTTCATATGATAACCCTATACTGCACGAATATGACAGTATCCTGAGGTAGGCTTTTACGAAAGTACTTAACCTTACTCTAGAAGACAGGCAGTGGAACCAAGCTACACTTCCAGTCAGACTAGGAGGCACTGGCGTCCGCAAGTCATCACAGAAAGCACTGCCTGCTTTTCTATCCTCAGACATTGCATGCAAAGAGCTTGTAGCAGCATTTCTCCATGAACATATTAGGGACAAGATTGAAGTCCAGGACCTAAAGTTCATTGACGGAGCCATGATCTGGGATAATCTAACGGGCTCTGAAACCAGATCTGCTCCCCCCAACAACTACAAAGAGTCGCACTGGGATGGCCCGATAGTGGAGAAAATAGCCTCAACAATGCTTCAGAGTGTATCAGGGATAGAGCCCGCCTCCTGGCACTGAGAGCTCTTCACGCAAAGGACTTTCTGTTGGCTGTTCCCAACTCCAGCCTTGGCACACGGCTCGACCCACAGACCATCCGCATTGGTGTTGCCCTTCAACTTCCCTCCCCTATTCTCACCGAACACAGGTGCATTTGTGACAGTGAAGCAGCAGACCGATTCGGGTACCATGGTCTTGTGTGCAGTAAATCCGAGGGAAAGATTGCAAAACATGAGGAGGTTAATAACATTATCAAGAGGAGCAGTAGTAAGGGAGCCACCATAACTTTTCAGATCTGATGGCAGCCAGAAGCGTCCAGATGGTATCACACTTCAAGCCTGGACAGACGGTAAGCAGGTGGTGTGGAACTACACATGTGCATCTACCTTTGCTGATATCTAACTCCAATATACCAGGGAGGAAGGAGGGGCAGCCTCCAGCTTCAGGGAGTCCCAAAAGTCTAGAAAATATGGAGAACTTGCCCATCATTATATGTTTGTTCCCATAGGGTCAGAGACCCTTGGCTCATGGGGAAAGAGTGCATCTAAGTTCCTTAAGGATCTAGGCAAAAGACTCATCAGAGTAACTAGGGATCCCAAGGCAGCTAGTTTTCTGTTCCAGCGACTCAGCGCTGCTGTTAAGAGGGGTAATGCCTGCTGTATTTTGGGCACGCGCCCCAGTTCTGAAGAGCTGGATGAGATTTTTGCATTACAATCAGTGACAAACATGTAACAATATGTACTATACATGTATCTCACACATCTCATGTACTGTATATGTCATCTTTATAACAACAACAATGTATCTCTTAAACCTTTTGTACCATATTACGTAATAAAATGTATCTCATGGTAAAAAAGAATGAAAAGATGGGGTAGTAGAGGAGGTGGAATATTTAAACAGATTCAGGAATAAATCCAAATATTCTTCCTTGAGGCCTTTTTATCCATATCTCCCAGGCTGTGGGTCCCGCAATTTACACCAGAGGTGGACCCCATATATATATATATATATATATATATATATAGAGATATATATATATATATATATATATATATATATATATATATATATATATATATATATATATATATATATATATATTGGCAGTTTGGAGGGATATGTTGTGTATCTTTATACGTATATGCTTCTAAACTGTTGTATTCTGAGCACCTCTGCAAAAGCAGTGATAATGTGTGAGTGTGGTGAAAGTGTTGAATGATGATGAAAGTATTTTCTTTTTGGGGATTTTCTTTCTTTTTTGGGTCACCCTGCCTCGGTGGGAGACGACCGACTTGTTAAAAAAAATATATATATATATATATATATATATATATATATATATATATATATATATATATATATATATATATATATATATATATATATATAGGGAAGTACCACCTCTACAGCTGGAGGTGGTTCTCCCCGGAGCTGTTTGAATATTTTCTTCTCCTACCACTCCCTACATTTTATATTCTATGTGAACATTTATTAATAAATAGAATACATTTACAGTAAACACGAATATGAATACAATGGTACAATGTATTAAAGATCAAGTATTTCTTCCAGCTCCTCCAAAGCCGGACGCGAGCCAAGTATGCAGCAAGCATTTCCCCTCTGGATAGCCACGCTGAGGTGCTGGAACATGAAAGTGGCTGCCCTTGGGTCCCTGGTAGTGTCGATGAGTCTGGAACCCAATTCTTTAAGGAAACGTGTGCCATTTTCCCCCATGATCCCAAAGTCTCTGATCCCACTGGGACAAATTGATACTGTTGGCTTATGTCCCTGTACTTGCTGATCTCGTACTCCTTGTGGTCAGCAGCTCCTCCCTGTCGCCCCACACTGTGATATATATAGGTGTCAGCCAGTGTGGACACACAGGTATAGTCCCATGCTCAGAGCTTGCCATTCTTCCAAAGATAGATGGTGATCCCGTCGTTGAGGTTTGCTGGGTTGTGGGTATTGTTGGCTGCTAGTGATTGGGGCTCCCTCTCGGCTGGGCATCCAGCAGTAGCAAGGGTTCTCTTTATGATGTCGTTGACCTCATTGTGTCTTGCATGCCAGCCCTTGGTTTTGGAACGGTTAAGACCATGTAGATTGTATTGGTCTGCTTGCGCTTCGCCGCAAATACACATATATTCTGTGTGAATTGGGGCAGCAAGGCGCAAAGCCACTTCAATACGGAGGGTCTTAGGGTCGAGTCACGTTCCCATTTCCGATATGGGAACTGTTCGGAGGAAGTCTCCGGAGTGAGTTGCACTCACAGCCTGGAGACGTGCAGTCTCCCTATCTGATGTTGCAGCCCTGAGCATGTTGGCAAGCACCTTTTCAGCGATCAGGCCATCCCAGCTTTACTGTTTGTGAGTCACTGCTGCACTATTGTTTGATGCTGGAGCAGCAAGAGTCTCCCGTTCAGTGATGGCACTGGCATAGCCAGGGTCTTCTATTCCTGCTGAGTCACTGAGGGTATCAGGAAGAATTTGTCTTATCAACTCGTTTGATGCTATGGAAGAGGATATATATATATATATATATATATATATATATATATATATATATATATATATATATATATATATATATATATATATATATATATATATATATATATATATATATATTTATATATATATATATATATATATATATATATATATATATATATATATATATATATATATATATATATATATATATATATATATATATATATATATATATATTTACATATATATAGAACCGAATAGGCAAAATTCGTCAATTTGCAAGAACTCATTTGAAATTAAGCCCTTTCTAAAAAACACTAAGATAAATGTTCTGAAATATTTTTTATTGCATACCTTTAGAGCAGTTTGAAGGATTTACTGAAAAACATAATATTTAAACTAAAATAAGTGAATTATCACACTTTTAATAGAAACTTCTGCTACAGAGTCATTTTAGGGAAAAAATAAACAACATCATAATTTATTGTTGAAGTATCACATGCATATTTCAGCTAACAAATTAATGTTTATCAGAAAATGCTTGAAAGCGCAGTGAATCGCCGGTATATGCAATAAAGTCGCGTTTTAGCTTATTTATATTCGTATTTTTTTAATTATCTCAAATATTTTTTTTAATTTATATGAAAAGCCAACAAAAATATATAATGAATATTTCTTTTGATTTTGTATAAATACTGAAATGCATAATATTTAAGCTACATGTATTTTATTATACATTCAATGGAAACTTCTACAATACATATTGTGGAAAAAGTAAGCAATTTTATATACATTTTTTCTAGAAGCATACATATGTGGTACCGAATAGGTAAAACTGGTCAATTAGCAAGAGCTCGTTTAAAATTAACTTCTTTCTAAAATTTTCTCTTATATGTTTAAAGACATATTTTTTTTAATTTATGTTAATGTAAAAATCAATAATTTTGTATCAAAAGAACCTTAGAAAACTTACCTGACCTTATTATAACAAGCGCAATTTAATTTAGCCTAATCCAAATAAATATATTTTAAATAAGTTTACAATAAACAAACACAATGAAAAATAATTTTTTCTTTAGATTCAGAAAGATTTTTGCCAAATTATAGCATACACAAATTTTCGCTTGCCATATTCGGCAAGAAGAACGATGCTATTTAAGCCCAAGTCGCAAATTTTACCTATTGTGAAATGTTATTTTATTGCATATTTTGATAATTTAAAGTGGTTTGATAAATACACTAAAAAAACTCATCTTTTTAGATAAAATACTTGAATTTTTATACTTTTAATAGAAACTGCTGCTGTAGTTGCATTTAAGGGAAAATTAAGCAAAATCATAATATTTTTTTCAATTAGCATATGTATATTTTGGCTAATAAATCAAGATTTTTCAGAAAAATGCTTGAAACCGCAATGAATCATCGATATATGCAACAAAATCGCGTTTTATCGTATTTATATATATTTTCAACTATTTCAAAAAAAAAATTTAAGAATTATATGAAAAGTCAACAGAAAGTATTACTGAAAATTTTATATAATTTGTTTAAATATAGTATGTGAAACATTAAAAAAAAAATCAGAAAAATGTGTTTATTTTATTGATATATCATTGACTGAGAGAGGTTTCAATTATTTTCTGGAATACCTATTTTTTTTTTAGCTAAAATTCATAAGTTATTACACTGTTAACAGAAATTGACGTTATATTTGCAGTTTATAGAAAAAAAATCAGAAAAAAATCATATTTTTTTCGAATAGCATATGTGCACACTTTAGCTGAGAATTGAAGTCTATCAGAAAGAGGTTAACTGCAATGAATCGTAGATATATGTAATTAAATAACGTTTTAATTTTTTATATTATTAAATATTTCACATATTTTGGAAACACATATAAAAAAATATGCATTATTAGTGAATATTTCATATGATTTTTTTTTTTGTTAGAAATACGTGAAACATTAAATAAATCAAGAAAAATGTGCCGAAATTTTGTTTAATTGCATAATTCACTGATTTAGGTTGTTTTGAAGTATTTAACGAAATACATAATATTTAATCTAAAATATGTAAATTTTAATATAAACTCCAGTTACACTTTCATATTATGGAAAAAGTAAGCAAAATCATAATATTTTTTTCAAGTAGCTTATGTATATATTATCTAATAAATTAAGGTTTGTCATAAAATGCTTAAAATATCAATGAATCGTCGATATATCCAGTAAAATCGCCTTTTAGCTCATTTATATATATTTTAACCTTTTCAAACATTTTTCAAAAATTATATGAAAAAAAAAAAACAGCAAAAATATACATTATCGAATATTTCGAATTATTTTTTAAAAAATACGAGAAACTTTAAAAAATCTGAAAAAGAAAGTGCTGAAATTTTATTTTGTTGCGTATTTCTACGATTGAGAGTGTTTTCACGTTTTTCCTAGAATACTCAAATTTGTGTGCCCTCCGGAAAAAGGATGGCGGAATCAGGCCCATTGCAGTGGGCAACACCCATTGGCGCCTAGTCGCCAAGGCTGCAGTGAGAAGGGTGAGTCAAGAGGCTGCTGCAATGCTGAAACCAACTCAGCTCGGTTTCGGCGTTCAACAGGGCTGTGAAGCAACTCACCACGCAGCACGAGTATATATCAAAAACATCTCCGATGAAAAAGTCTTGGTCAAATTGGAATTTGCCAACGCTTTCAACTCAGTCAGAAGGGATGCTGCTCTCTAAGCAGTTTATAGAAACCTCCCTTCCCTTTATCTCTTCATAGAATCGTGTTATAGTGTGACTTCCAAACTATTGTTTGGGGACCATGAAATTGATTCATGTGAGGGCGTGCAACAGGGGGACCCTCTCGTCCCCTTTCTATTTTGTTTGGTCATCAAGAATGTCACAGAAGCACTCTCCAGTGAGCTCAATGTAGGGTTCCTGGATGATGGTACCCTAGTTGGCACAACAGAAACTCTCCTAGAGGACATCAGTAAAATTAAAGACATGGGAGAAAGCCTGGGCCTTTCTTTAAACCCCACCAAATGCGAAATAGTTTCTGCCAATCAACAGATGATCCAAAATATTAGCGCCATTTTACCAGGAGCACGAGCCATTGATCCAGCCAATAGCACTCTCCTTGGTGCTCCTCTTGGGTCCAATGCCATCGATCTGATCCTAGAAAAAAAAGTCTCAGACCTCCGGAAGATGGAAAGCAGGATGAAAGACATTGACACACACGATGCCTTCTACCTACTCACCAGGTGCCTCAATCTCAAAACTTACTTACTTTCTGAGATGCTCCCCCAGCCTTCAGCAGTCCAAAACTGAAGGAATATGACTCTCTCCTGAACACCATGCTAGAGAGTGTATTGAATCTTTCACTTGAAGATGGACATTGGTCGCAAGCCCTACTTCCGGTCAGGCTTGGAGGGCTAGGAGTATGCAGATCCTCCCAGATTGCTCTACCAACTTTCCTATCCTCTTCCGAAGCATCAAACGAATTGATAAGACAAATTCTTCCTGATACCCTCAGTGACTCAGCAGGAATAGAAGACCCTGGCTATGCCAGTGCCATCACTGAACGGGAGACTTGCTGCTCCAGCATCAAACCCTATTGCAGCACTGGCTCACAAACAGTCAAGCTGGGATGGCCTGATCGCTGAAAAGGTGCTTGCCAACATGCTCAGGGCTGCAACATCAGATAGGGAGATTGCCCGTCTCCAGGCTGTGAGCGTACCTCACTCTTGGGACTTCCTCCAAACAGTTTCCATATCGGCAATGGGAACGCGACTCGACCCTAAGAAACTGTATTGCAGTGGCTCTGCTCCTTGCTGCCTCAATTCACACAGAATATAGTACATGTATTTGCGGCGAAGCGCAAGCAGAACAATACGGTCTACATGGTCTTAACTGTTCTGAAACCAAGGGCTGGCATGCAAGACAAAATGAGGTCATCATAAAGAGAACCCTTGCTACTGCTGGATGCCCAGCCGAGAGGGAGCCCCAATCAATAGCAGCCAACAATACCCACAACCCAGCAAACCGCCCCGACGGGATCACCATCTATCCTTGGAAGAATGGCAAGCTCTTAGCATGTGACTATACCTGTGTGTCCACACTGGCTGACACCTATATCCATCACAGTGTGGGGCGACAGGGAGGAGCTGCTGACCACAGGGAGGAGTACAAGATCAGCAAGTACAGGGACATAAGCCAACAGTATCAATTTGTCCCAGTGGGATCAGAGACCTTGGGATCATGGAGAAAAAAATGCCATACGTTTCCATAAAGAATTGGGTTCCAGACTCATCGACACTACCAAGGACCCAAGGCAGCCACTTTCATGTTCCAGCGCCTCAGCGTAGCCATCCAGAGAGGAAATGCTTGCTGCATACTTGGCTCGCATCCAGCCTCGGAGGAGATGGAGGAAATTCATGATCTTTGATACATTGTGCCATTGTATTCATGTTTGTGTTTTTTCTGTAAATGTATTCTGTATATTAATAAATGCTCACATAGAATATAAAATATATTGGGGGTGGTAGGAGACGAAAATATTCAAACAGCTCCGGGGAGAACCTTGAGTTTTCCCTGAGGTACGCTTATTGTCTTCTCTGAGGATGAGGGTCCCCATTCCAGCTATAGAGGTGGTACTTCCCTCGATATATATATACATACATATATATATATATATATATATATATATATATATATATATATATATATATATATATATATATATATATATATATATATATTTCATGTATGTATTTTAAAAAGAATATATGACAAACAATGAAAATATTATTATTATTATTATTATTATTATTATTATTATTATTATTATTATTGAATATTTCAAATGATTTTTTTTAAATTACCTGTAACATTAAAAAATTAAGACATGTGTTCTGAAATGTTATTTTATTGCATATTTTGATGATTTAGAGAGGTCTGAAGCATGTAGTGAAATAACTCATTATTTTTAGCTAAAATACGAGAATTATTACACTTTAATAAAAACTTTATACAATTGTATTTTAGAAAAAGTGTAAACAATATCATTGTGAAGGAGTCCGATACCATGCCTAACCCTTCTAGGGTAGGGTAGGTGCCTGAGCCTGAGCCTTTAGCTCATAAGACTGTCATTTCCATTAGCCCCCTTGGGGCGGGGATGGCAGACCAGAGAGGCCTAGCTTGTGGCTAGGCCTGGGGACAGTTGGTCCCAAAGATGAGGAGGTACTTGTGCCTCCTCCCATGGGAGACTTAGGTCTCAGACACTCCCTAGAGGGAGCCAAGGCGGGCCACCACTTGGAAAAGGCCCGGGCCGGGAGAATACCGGCTAATCTTTAATAATAATAATTGTGAAGGAAATGCCCTTAAGGGGAAGGGTGAGTTATGGTTGTTCAGACACTTAGGAACTGTTACCGTGTTACTGCCCGCTCTGCCATCTAGCGGGCTGCGGCTAAACTTAATTCCCTTGGGTATGAGGTTTTTTCATTTTTTTTTTTTTTTGGTTTGTCTCTACTCCTGGTAGTATTATTCTTATCTGTTGTGGGTTGAAGTTTGGAGAAGCACTTCTCTCCACTCTTCTCTTGATCAAGTAACGTGATCTACCAGGAGTATTTCTATTCCTTGTTACTGATGGACCTGGTTACCAGTAATGTCACTGAAGTATAATACCATTCTTTGTCTTTCTTCAGTTTTATACTTACTAACCTTTATGTTGCCAGTGTTGTTTCTTTTATTATCAGCTCTGCTGCTGGTCTGGTCAACCAGGGTAGACACTAGTTACTGAAGCAAGATCACTGTCAACTGGACATATTAGAACATAGCGACTCCTCATCTCTTTGATATCTGAAGTGTGTTACTGTGGCCAAGTATTAACAGGATGTCCAGAACATTGGACGATCACTGCACCCAGGATAACCAACACCTTTTCTCCTAAACATCACAGAAGACCATCTTGGGAAAAAGATACTCCTGTCTCAACATCATACTGGAACCACAGCGGCCAATTTTATTTTACTTAATTTTAATTAATTCGCTGCCTGACCACGGTAGAGTGCGGTTGTGCTCTGCACCCCTCTGCTGTTTTCAGGCGAGCTACCTTGTACCAACATGGCGCTGAGTGTGAGGAGGCGCGTAAACACCATCGGTATAGAGCTGCTTCGTGGGGCAATTTCACCCTCTTAAGCGCAGGTGTTACTCCCGACCATGATTAGGGAGATGTATGGTATCCAGGACGAAGAGGTGTATGGTGTTGCCCTGAATGGGGCATACAGAATCCTCGTCAAGCTGAATTCCACGTCCGTGTACGAGTCTTTGGTGACGAGATTCCAAGACGTGAGTCTTGACGCTAATCCAGCTGTGAAGGTGCGTTTGATCGACGTATCTCGCCACTTTACGTGGGTTAAGATTCGTAATGTCCCATTTGAGGCATATGAGGCTGACATTAGGAGTGTTTTCGAGGCATATGGGACCGTACATCTGGCACAACAGGGTAAGTGAACAACTGGTGCTTACATGGGCCGTCTGGAGGGAACCTTTTCCCTGAAAATGACTCTGAGACATCCCATACCGACTTCAGGACGCAAGCTATGGTATCGTACGCAGGACAGAGACGTACGTGCAGGTTATGTGGGGCGTACGGCCATATGGCGGCAGCGTGTGTGAAGCTGAGGAGGGCGCCTGCACAAACTGGTGAAGCACAAGTTACCAGTGTGGTAGCTGTTGTTGAGAGCCCCACGCGAAAGCAAGGGCTTGGGCGCTTGTGGAGTGAAGTGGTAGATGATCCCATAGAGGAGACTGGCGTGTGTGAGGCAAGCTGTGACATAACAGGAACTATTACTAGGCAGGAGAAAAGTGCAGAAGTGCAAGTGCAGGAGGAGGCACAGGCTCTCGAGGAAGAGCTTGAGGAAGTGTTGAAGACATTGACGCCGCCTGCTGAGGATGTTGTTCCTGAGCTGGTGAGAGGCACGGCATTGCCTGTGGAGGAATGTGTTGATAAAAACCATAGCAGAGATGACGGGCCAAGCAGTAAGCGTGAGATGTCGCCGTGTGCCGTGGAACGGGGCGTGGTGGAGGTTGAGGTTCATCGTGAAGGAACCTCAGAAGGCAACATGGAAGTGGAGGGCATCACGAGGAAGAGAGCGGCGGCGTCACACTCAGATGATGTCCTGACTCCGGCGCAGAGGTCTGGGAGAAAGGAAGAGTACTGTCGAGGTAGTCAGGATAAGAAACATTGCAAGAAAAAAGGGGGGGGGGTTGATGGTGTGAAGCCCTGTGCTGGCTCTGGGGCAGGAGGCCCTGGGATGAATGAAGAGAGGAGGAAGGGTTGGAAACTATAAAAAGGCCTTAGGTGTATGACTGTGAACGTAAATGGACTGTGTAATAGTGTGAAGAGGGAATGGTTTCGAATATTTCTGTGTAAATATAAGGTGGATGTAGTGTTCCTGCAAGAACACAATTTCCAGGAGGGGAGAGAGCTGGAGGTGGCGGGGTTTCAGGACATGACTCTGCCATCTGCACGTCTGAAAGGTGGTGTGGGTATATTGATCACGGAGATGAGCCCGTTTGTGTTGATAAGAAGTGAGGGGGGAGGGTATTCCGTGTGGATGGGTGGTGGATGGGGCAGAGGGTAACCTTTGTAAGTGTGTATGCACCAGCTGAGAACGATGTGAAAGTAAAGCAGGAATTTGTACGTGATGACCTAGTTTTCTTACGTGCTTTACCTGCGGTGCCCATCGTTGGTGGGGACTGGAACTGTGTTATCAGGAGGGCTGATGTGGAACCAAAAGGGACGGGGCACATGTCGGCGGCCTTACGAGACCTCTTGAGGGATATTCAGTTGAGGGATGAAGTTGGAGGGGGAGTGTGGGAGGTAGAGCACACTTTCATGAGGGGTTATGCGGCTAGGTTAGATAGA
This sequence comes from Cherax quadricarinatus, assembly GCF_038502225.1. Classification (NCBI taxonomy): domain Eukaryota; kingdom Metazoa; phylum Arthropoda; class Malacostraca; order Decapoda; family Parastacidae; genus Cherax; species Cherax quadricarinatus. The sequence continues at coordinate 39,294,361 of NC_091296.1, read as the reverse complement.
TTGTACATTTCTCAAGGGGTCTTGGTAAAATTTTTCCGCAAAATAGAGGTAGCTTTTTCCGATCATAGGGTGGTCGTGGCAGAGGTGGGATGGGAGTCACTGGCGGGTATCTCTAGGGGTTATTGGAAGTTAAATACGAGTGTGTTAGGAGATGAGGAGGGGTTGGAGGGATTTACAACACTGTGGGAGGGGTTAAGTGCGGAGGTACATGGGGTGGAGAATGTGGTAACATGGTGGGATGGTGTGGCTAAAGAACGAATTAGGCAATATTACGTGAGAGAAGGGAAACGAATTAATTCTTTAAAATATGGGCTGGCCAACTATTTGGAGGATAGGTTAAAGGGTTGTTATGCGAGAGGGGCGGTGGCGGGTATTTATCCTATGGATAACATAATCGCACTTAAGGGGAGACTGCGCGAGCTACAAGATGGGAGGTTCTAAGTGGTGAGGGTAATGGCACGCGTGGAAGAGGTGTTATGGGGCGATAGGCCTTCGTCGTGTGTATTGCGTAGGCAAAAGCAACGACAGCAGGCAATAGCTATTCCATGGTTGGAGGTTCATGAGTCGGTAGGTGGGTATAGGGTGGGTCAGGTTATACACACCACAGATGGAATGGGAGTGTTTGCAGACGAGTGGCATGGAAAGTATTGGCAAAGGGATGGGGTAGGAGCTGGGGTTTTAAAACAGGTGTGTGAAAATGTGATATGTCTGTTGGGAAGCAGTGATAGGGAAGCTTTGGGAAGGGAAAAAACTGAGGGAGAAAAATGGAACGCTTTAAGTGAAATGCGTAAGGGTAAAGCTCCGGGAATCGATGGACTCCTGGCAGAGTTTTATCTACAGCATTGTGAGCTACTGAGGTTTTTTTTGGTTTGGTTATTAAATATAATGAAGGAGAGGGGAGAGTTGGGAGAGAAGCAGGCAACGGCTGTAGTAGTATTGGTACCGAAGGGTAAGGGGCAACATACACTTAGAGACTACCGGGCAATATCGTTGTTAAGCACAGATTATAAGCTGTTTGCCAACATTTTGTTGAGTCGGTTTAAATACGTAGTGGATAGATTAGTATCGAGAACTCAGTTTGGGTTGCCAGGGAGGTCTATGGTGGAGGGACATGGGTTCCAAAGGGATTTCGTGGAAGCAAAAGGGGGAGAGGGAGGTTTGGTGGCTTTAGACTGGCAGGGAGCATTTGACAGAGTGGAACGAGAAGCACTGAGAGCCATCCTCAGGGGACAGGGGTATGGGGAAGAAATAGTGGGATGGGTAGATGCTTTGTATCGCTGTGTAATGGCGAGGGTACAGATTAATGAGAGATTGGGTGGGAAGATTGTAATGGAAAGGGGGCTTCGACAGGGGTGCCCTATGTCAAAACTTTTATTTGCATGCATACAGGACCCCTTTTATAGGATGATGGAGAAGCGTATGTGCAATAGGGTGGGTGAAGGGAGTAGAGTTGGGAGGGTTTGGCCAGTTTTAATAGGGTATGTAGATGACACTACTGTTCTGGTTAGGGAGGGGATGTCAATGGATACCTTGGATGGGGTAGTACAAATGTTCTCGGATGCAACAGGTATGAGAGTGAATTCAGAAAATTCCAAGATCATGGGGTTACGAGCTTGGGGTGGGAGGGTTGAGTGGGGTAGTTCAGTGGTGGGGAGGCGGGTGAATTTCTTAAAGAATTGTGGTCTTATCTATGCAGACGATCTGGATGTAGCACGCAGGGAAACTCGATTAGGTTGGTGGATAGGATTCAGGGGCGATTGGGTGCATTGAGGCCTTATCATTTGGCCCTTGTACAAGTGTGTTATTAATGTCTTATTGTATAGTAAGGTATGGCATGTGGTGGCCGTGTTCCCATTAACACTGACGGGGATAGCGGACATACTTAGGAGGATTTTTAAATTCTTGTGGGACTTGGGATGTGATTGGCTTAAAAGGAACGTGGTAATGTTACCTGTGCGGCAGGGGGGGTTGGGTTTGATGGACTTAAAGAGGAGGGTCAAATGTGTCTTTATTAAAAGGGAGGTGGTGAGGGAAGGTGTGGTTGGGGGGGGGGTCTGGTCAGGATCCATGAAAGATTGAAACGAATGTATTCAGGAGTGGAGTTGCGGGAGTGTGAAACTGTTTTGAGGGCTATGGCGTGGACTCGAGATTTGGGGAAGGTCAAAATAGGTGCGATGTGTCGATTGTTGGTGGGGAGGGTTGTGGGGCCTGTAGAGGGAATTTTCCCCATGTATACATGGGGAAGTATATGGAATAGGTTAAGTAGGATGAGGTTACAACCACGAGCACGTGACGTAATGTATCGTTTTCTGCACGGGATTTTGCCGTCGGGTACGGTTCTGAGGGATAGACGTGTGATTGAGGGGGGTGTGTGTGGAATATGTGAAGGTGAGGAGTCGGCGTTTCACGTAGTATATTTTTGTGAGGGAATGGGTAGCGTCAGGGGCTGGTTGAGCAAGGTGCTCCGTAAGATTGGGGGTAAAGGGATTTCTGTTCTGAGAGCTTTAAGTCTTGACGTGGGGGGATTGGATGAGAGTATCATTAGGGCTGTGGGGTACATTATGGTAGATTATATATACATAACGTGGGGAATGAGGGGAAAAGGGGTTAGTGAGGTGAAGAGGCGGGTTTTAGCGGTTACGTTTTACAAAACGTTGTGCCGTAACAGGGAAATTTATGGGAGAAGGTGGGAGCGGGCTTTCTCAGAGGGATATAGAGAACTTACGTTAGAGGTTTTATTAGATTTGTAAATCAGATGGGAGGGGCAGGGTAGGGATGGTAAATGCTACTGTAGGATGGGATGTCAGGGGTAGAAACGGGGTCCCCTCCTTGGGGTTGGACAGTTGCAAAGAATGTGCGCGACTTCAGTGTGGAGAGAGAGTTGGAATAATGTAACGTGCGAATGTGTATGAACCTGTGCGTATGGGATGTGTAACTGCACATACAGTTGTGGCTGTCTGCGCCTGCGTGCGCCTTAGATCAGCTGTTGTGATTAAGGATTGGTTGAACTTCATTGGCAATGTTCCTGGACTTGTTAAGCACTAGATGTGTATCTTAACCGGGTTGAAGTGTCATTATGTAAGACTTGGTCATGTTTCCCTTATGTTAATATTTGTTATTAAATGTACCGTGTCTTTGGTGCTACTGTTTCACCAATACTTATTTAAAAAAACCTAAGTGGTAATTATATATGTCAGGTTAGAATGTAAGCTACAAGTTGGTGATAACGGTCATATTATTTCGGGGTGAGGGGGGAGCAATTAATATGTAATAAGTTTAAGTCATTTACGGTAATTCCAACTTTATTGGTAGTTGTATTCGTGTGTTTTGCAATGTAATATTCACATTGTGTTAATCTTATTTAAAGTATTGTGACATTTTATTATAATTTATCATCGCTTGTATTGTAGCAATGTTTTAATATTATGTGGAAATGTTAGGGTTTAATTGGTAAATAAACATCTACATAGGTAGCCTTTGAGCTCTGTTGAACTTCATTGTTACAATGTTCTGTGTGATATTAATCTTTTGCAATGCATTTATTCGACTTGGTTGAGGTGTCACTATGTTTAGGTATGTCATGTCTTCAAATATGTCAATAATACGAATGAACATTAAAATGGTATAAAATACCGACAGATTGTTAGGTAAGACACATATGCAACAGTTAGGTATCTTTATTTCGAAACGAAATAAAGATACCTAACTGTTGCATATGTGTCTTACCTAACAATCTGTCGGTATTTTATACCATTTTAATGTTCATTCTGTCAGACACTGCAACACAAGGGTATCTTGGTACAGACCATCAACTTCGACCTCTACTAGTGAGAACGGCTGGGTTTGAGAGGGACCTGCCCTCCCAAAGCAACCTACGTCTCACCTCCTGGCACTATATAAAGGCTCCATCCTGTCACTTCAACTTCATATTGTTTCAGACAACGGAACAATGCTCTTCTCCAGACTGAGGGACTGACCACCTCAAAACTTTAAGGGTGATGGACTGATTACATCGTCTTCAAGTATCTTCTGCTTCTATCAACTTTTCTGTACTCGACTGAAGAAGCCTACTGTGTAGGCGAAACGTTTCGAAATAAAGATACCTAACTGTTGCATATGTTTCTTACCTAACACATGTCAATAATACGTTATTCGCTATGGTTTTCTGGTTTGTTGTTCCTGTATCACCAATGCTTTTAAGACTTATTAAATATATTTCTTGCTTAATGATAATTCAGGATGTTTCTTTTGGTGTGAGTGGGGGGAAGGGGAAGTGACATAATTTTAAGTCACTATAGGCAATAATACTTTGGTATGATAATGGATGTCGAATGGTGCGTGTGAGAGTGTAATACCACTGTAATGATTCTTGTGCATTAATCTGTTTCCGTGTACCTTTTTAATATATTTATATCACCTTGTATTGGATTGTTTTAAATAAAATATAAATAAAAAAAAATTAACCAAAGTCCTTAAAAAATTATTTTAGTTATTATTCCTCCAGTTATTCACTATTTATTTTTCCATTTTGTTCAGGCGGAAGTTCTGTAAATTTTAACAAAGAAATTAAGGTTCGTCAGAAAATGGTTAAAACCACAATGAATCGTCTGTATATGCAATAAAATCGCATTTTAGATTATTTATATATATATATTCAACTTTCTGAAATTTAAAAAAAAAATTAAGACAAATGTGCTGAAATGTTACTTTATAACATATTTCGATGATTTAGAGTTGTATGAAGCATATACTATGATACCTAATTTTTTTTTTTAGCTAAAATACGTGAATTTTCACAACTTTAATAGAAACTGCTGCTACAGTTGCGTTATAAAGAAAAGGAAGAAAAATCGTAATATTTTCTTCTAATAACATGTATGTAAATTTCAGCTAAAAAAATTGGCCTGTCAGAAAATGCTTGAAACAGCAATGTGCACTTTCTATACTTCTCTATTTTTAAATATTTCACATATTTTTAAAAAATCATATGTAAAAAATTAAGTATATCTTCTTGATTCGCTTTTATTCTCCCGGCCCGAGCCTTTTCTAAGTGGTGGCCCGGCCTTGGCACCCTGTCTAGAGAGTGTCTGAGACCTACGTCTCCCATGAGAGGAGGTACAAGAACCCCCTCATCTTTGGGACCAACTGTCCCCTGGCCTAGCCACATTCCGCGCCCTCACGGGGCTCGTAGGGAGAAGCTAGGCCTCTCTGGTCTGCCATCCACGCCCCAAGGGGGCTAATGAGAATGACAGTCTTGTGAGCTGCAAGCTCTGGCTCAGGCACCTACCCTACCCTAGAAGAGTTAGGTATGGTGTCGATCAATTAAATATATATTTTATTTAATATTTCATACTTTTAAAAACATTTGAAAACTTAAAAACTAAGAAAAATGTGCTGAAATATTATTTTTTCACACTTTTAATGCTGTATAGCCCTTGTGGCTTAGCGCTTCTTTTTGATTATAATAATAATAATTCACACTTTTAATAAAAACACCTCTTCAAGGGGGACTCCTTGGCGTGGTGAAGAGGCTCTTGGTCTGAGGAATTAGACCTGTCGGTCTCCTTCCTCAGACCGAACCTAATTACCCCCCAATCCCCCCTTCCCTCTCCCATCCTCCCCTTTTTCCTTTCCTCCTCCCCACCCCTCTCTTTTGCCCTTCCTTTTTGGCCTTTGGGATTTTTTCCCACAGGCATGCTAGTTCCCAGGTAGGGGAAAGGGTACCGGGGTCCATTCCATTCCGTTGAGGTTCTTGGCAGTGGCGTAGTTTGCCGTGGAATCTGGATTGCCTGGGGATGTCCCGATCCCTCTCCGGTATCCCGGAGGGTGGCTTTGGGTGTCTTTCGGGCGACGGGTGTATCTCTGGAAGCCACCTTTCGGATTCCGGGGGTGGTGGCTGAAGGAGGTATGCTTTGTGGTGGATATCCGGCCACCCTCTCTTTTGTCCACCTAGGTAGCTTGGCAGATGTGAGGTTGCTATCCTGGATTGCTGGTTTACTGGCATGATGGGTAGGGTATGGCATGGGTTCCATGCTGCATCTGCACTACTTGTGGTGCTGAGGTCCTCTTGGGCGCGGAGGGAGATTTCTTGCCCTTTCATTCCTCATTGGAACTATCCCTCCCCAGTCCCCCCTTTTTTTATTCTTTTTTTTTATTTTTATTTTTTGTTCTTTCTTTTTTTTTTTCTTAAAAACAAAAAGAAAGAAGTAACCTAACCATGGAAGCCCTAGTCCATGAACCTGCTACCCCCGGGCCCCTTCTTGATACCGCACCCTGTTCTGACCCCGCCTCGTCTTTGGACCGCTCTTCGGACACTCCAAATGCCTCTGTACCTCTTGCCGGTGCTGTTTCCTCACCCGCTTCAGGTACTGAGGTCTCGACTGACTCCTTCGATTTATCTGACCTCCGCTCTCCTTTGACTATGCTTCCGGCCTCTCCCTCTATGGTGCGGCAATTTTCGAATCGCCGGCCCGTTTCATGTCGGACCAACTCTGGTCCCACGCCTAAATGCCAACGACAATTACTTGCTGATGATACTTCTCCACCTTCTCGTTCTTCTCAGAAAAGATCGACACGTCCTGCACCCCCTTTCCACGCTCAGTTTCAGAATGCACAATGGAATAAATTCTTCACTTTAGGACCGACTTCCTCTATTGTCTATCTTTCCGACCATAGTATTGGCAAGGCACTCCTACGCCATGTTGGTAAAGATATTTCTTTTCATGCTCTTAAGAGCGGTACGCGCATCATCACTGTACAGAATGCTACCCAAGCTCATGATCTTTCTCTTCTTTCCCATATCGATACTGTTCCTGTCACTATTGAAAAACATCATTCCCTCAATTCTTGTAGTGGTACCGTCATTCTGCCCCATACCATAGTTCAACAAAATTTCCAGACATGTGGCAATGACATTCTTGAACAGCTGGAACTCCAAGATCTCCCAATCCTCAAGGTAGACACTTATGTTCTTCCTGCCCGCGGGCGGAGGCGATACCCTAGCAATGTGGCTCGTTTAACTTTTGACAGCCATGAACTCCCATCCTTAGTTTATGTAGCAGGACATTGGTTACAAGTTCGAAAGGTGATCCCTACACCGCAATAGTGTAGAAATTGCTGGCGATTTGGCCATCCAGTGAAATATTGCAGATCTATAGCCGAATGCCCAGTCTGTGGTGCCGATGATCATTCTAATACATCTTGCAGTCGACCTCCCTCTTGCCTTAATTGTCATGAGGCTCACCCTTCATACTCTCGCCATTGCCAAGTCTACTTAAATGAGCGGGAAATCCGTTACCTCAAAGAGGCAGAAGGTCTCCCTTATGCCATGACAGTTTCTCATCTCCGCCTCCAAGGGAGACTATCTCGTGTTTCTTATTCCCGTGTTTCAAAATGTCCCCCCACTTCTGGGGCCCCATCTTCTGCAGCCTCCTCTGTGGTTACCTCTCCCATAGTCACTCCTGTATCTAATTCTTTTGCTGTCCTGGGCTCAGACGTCCCTACTTCCACGCCTCAGTCTGTTCTCGCTTCTTCGTATTCTCCCTCACAAGCCTCGGTATTGACAAGATCTCGTACGACACCTCCTCCCAATTGTCCCTCTACTTCTCAGAAGTCAAAAAAAGGTCCTTTAACCCCTCCTTCCCTTCTTCCACCTCCTCATTTTACCTTCCCTGTCTCTGTACCTGGTTCTTCCCCTCTCACTGGCTCTGTTACAAGTGTAGAGGTTCACCCTCCTCCTCGTACTGTACCTTCCTCCCCTGTTCCCTCCCAAGTTTCTTCCTCTTCTGCCACCTCCCAGGTTTCTGCCTCTTCTGTCCCCTTCCACGCTTCTTCTCTAGTTCCCTCCACCCTTTCGCTCCCCCCTACCTTGGTACAGTCCATTACAGCTCCAATCTTTACTCATCCTCCCCCTACCATCTCGAATATTGTCTCCCATACGACGTCTCTGAATTCCAAAACACTTGAGGCAATCTCTGAATATATTGCAGAGACCAAACCATCAATGGACACTGATCCACCTTCTGTTCCTTCTCTCTCCTCTCCTCCATCTGCACAACTCCTTTCTTTGCAGTGCACCGTTCCTTCGCTGCTTGAACGTTTTCCGCTGCCTCCGCATGTGGACTTTTCTAACCCCTCTAGTCTGTAGGAACCCTTACCTGCGGATTTCAGGTATCTTTATCGTTGCCAATCATGGCGTATTTACAGTGGAATATACGCAGCCTCAGGGGTAATTGGGGGGAGCTTCAGATGTTACTCTGCCAGTTTTCCCCTGTTGGTGTTTGCTTACAGGAGCCAAAATTACACTCTGCTGTTATCTATCCCATCTCAGGCTATAATTTATGCGGATTTCAGATCTTTTCGTTGCTTGGTGTTTGCTTACAGAGCCTTTTACACTCTGATGGGACCTTTGATGAAAATGCCCTTCTTCTACACACTGATATTCCGTACCATCAGCTATTTGTTCATACTTCGCTGCATTACACAGCAGCCTGTATCCACTTGCATAGGTGGTATACGCTCTGTTCTTTATATCTCTCTCTCCTTCTCGGGCATTATCTATTCCGGATATTGCCTTTCTTGTTTCGTCATTACCGCCTCCGCTTCTGTTACTTGGTGATTTTAATGCCCATCATTTCCTCTGGGGGGGTTCTCACTGTGATTCCCGTGGCATTCACTTAGAGGCTTTTCTTGCTACCCCCCCCCATGTTTTAAATACAGGTACTCACACCCATTTTGCTCCTCGGACTCACACTCTCTCTTGCATCGATCTCTCAGTCTGCTCTTCCTCCGCCGCATTAGACTTCACTTGGTCTGTTCTCCCGGATTTACATGACAGTGATCATTTCCCAATCATTCTTACTTTCCCTTCATATTCACCACCTCTTCGTAACCCACGCTGGCAATTTGATCAGGCAAATTGGAACCTTTACTCACAACTAACTGTTTTTAGTGAGGTTCCTTCTTCGTCCTCCATTGATGAGCTTTTACACCTCTTCTCGTCCTCCGTTTTAACTGCAGCTTCTCATTCTATACACCAAACTTCGGGCAGGCATTTTCAGAAATGCGTGCCTTGGTGGTCTCGTGCTTGTGCTCGTGCAGTACGTTTGAAACGTGTTGCGTGGGGCAGGTACCGATACAATAGAACCACGGAGAGACTTCTTGATTTCAAGCAGAAGCTTGCGATCACTCGCCGTGTCATCCGTGATGCTAAACACACTTGCTGAAGAGATTACGTCTCCACCATCACCTCTGCTTCCTCTATGAGTGCAGTCTGAAAAAAAGTACGAAAACTGAGTGGTAAATATTCTCCTGACCCGGCTCCTGTTCTGCGGGTTGCCGGTGTTGATATAGCAAACCCACTAGATGTTGCCAATGAAATTGGCAATCATCTGGTCTGTATTTCTCAGGGGCTCCATCTATGCCCCTCGTTTCTTTCCTCAAAGTCTGCCAGAGAGTTAGCACCCTTGGACTTTTCTTCTCTCAGAGAAGAACAGTATAATGTGCCTTTTACACTTCAAGAACTGGAGGCAACACTCTCAGCTTGCCGATCATCGGCAGCTGGGCCCGACGACATTCATATTTGAATGCTACAACGTTTACATCAGTCAGCCCTTGCAGTCCTATTACGCCTTTTCAGTCTTATTTGGTCACAAGGAGTTCTTCCACAGCCGTTGAAATCTGCCATTGTTCTACCTTTTCGCAAACCAGGCACTACGGGACATGAAGCCTCCCACTATCGTCCCATTGCTCTTACCAGTGCAGTTTGCAAAGTGATGGAACGCCTGGCAAATAGACGTTTAGTGTGGTATTTAGAGACTCACAACAGTCTCTCCACTCGTCAATATGGCTTTCGTATGGGACGTTCTACCATAGACCCCTTACTGCGCTTGGATACGTATGTTCGTAATGCCTTTGCGAATAACCACTCAGTTATTGCCATATTTTTTGACCTTGAGAAGGCATATGACACAACTTGGAGGTATAATATTTTGGCCCAAGCCCACTCCTTAGGCCTCCGAGGCAATCTACCATCCTTCCTTAAGAACTTTTTAACTGACAGGCATTTCCATGTTCTGGTTAATAATGTGCTCTCCCCGGACTTTATCCAAGCTGAAGGTGTCCCCCAGGGATGTGTTCTGAGCACACTTTTTCTCCTTGCTATAAATGATTTGGCCTCTAGTCTTCCATCAAATATTTGGTCATCACTCTATGTTGATGACTTCGCTATTGTATTTGGTCTGTGCAGGCGCTGACTGTCACCTCATTACAGTTTCTCTCCAGCATGCGGTCAACCATGTTTCCAATTGGGCCACCACACATGGGTTTAAATTTTCCAGTATCAAAACTCACCGAATTACTTTCACTAGACGCTCTGTCATCTCCAATCATCCTTTGTACCTCTATGGCTCCTGTATCCCTGAACGTGATACATTCAGGTTTCTGGGCCTCCTCTTTGACTGTAGGTTATCCTGGAAACCTCACATTACCTCTCTGAAGGCAACTTGTCACAGCCGGCTGAACCTTCTTAAAACCCTTGCTCATCTTTCATGGGGAGCTGATCGTCGAACTCTCCTTCGCCTACATTCCACCCTCATTTTATCGAAACTTGATTATGGTGACCAGATCTATTCAGCGGCCTCTCCTGCTACTCTCTCTAGCCTTAACCCCATTCATCACCAAGGATTACGTTTATGCCTTGGTGCTTTTCGCTCTTTCCCTGTTGAGAGCCTCTATGCAGAAGCGAACGTTCCATCCTGATCCGATTGCCGTGATGCCCATTACCTTCACTACTATGTACGTTCTCATGATCTCCGCAATCCTTCCATTTATATAATGGTCACTGATATTAGTAGACATTCTTTATTTGTTTGCCACTCCTGTTTACTCCGTCCCTTCTCTCTTTTCCTACATTCGCTCTTGTCTTCTCTTCAGTTACCACCTTTCTATGTTCATGTAGCATCTCACTTTTCCCTACCCCCCTGGGAAGTTCCAGCTGTTCGAGTCTGTTCTTTCTCTCTCCCTTGCTCGAAAGCCCAACTGTCTATGGTCGCTTCCCGCTCTCTTTTTCTTGACCACTTCCACTCTCATTCTCATGAATTGCATTGGACACAGATGGCTCTAAGGCTTCTGATGGTGTAGGATTCGCTGCAATGTTTCTGGACAGCATCGTACGAGGGCATTTACTATCTTCGGCTAGTATTTTTACTGCTGAATTGTATGCCATTCTTGCAGCACTTATCCGTATTGCATCTATGCCTGTGTCATCATTTGTGGTTGTCTCAGACTCCCTTAGTGCTTTACAGGCTATACAGAAATTTGATACACCTCACCCCTTAGTCCTCCGTATCCAACTTTGGCTACGCCGCATCTTTACCAAGCATAAAGATATTGTTTTTTGTTGGGTCCCTGGTCATGTTGACGTACAGGGCAATGAACAGGCAGACACTGCTGCACGGTCAGCAGTACATGACCTACCAGTTTCATATTGAGGTATTCCATTTACGGACTATTTTGCTGCAATAGCTACCCACCTTCACACCCATTGGCAACAACGTTGGTCTACTCTGCTCAGTAACAAACTTCATTCTATTAAACCGAGTATAGGTTACTGGCCGTCTTCTTGTCACCAGTGTTGAGGTTGGGAGACTACTCTCTCCCGTCTTCACATTGGCCATACTCGTCTTACTCATGGATATCTCATGGAGAGGCGCCCTGCTCCTCTCTGTGAGAATTGTCAGGTTCCATTGTCAGTCAGCCACATTCTGTTAGACTGCCCACTTTATCAGCGAGCACGCAGAATTTACCTCCGTCGTCGTCTTCGCTCCGCTGCTCTCTACCTTCCCTTCTCGCTGATGGACCCACCTTTCATCCGGACTCTCTCATTGACTTTTTGACAACAACTGACTTGCTTCACAAACTCTGATACCTTCAGCCCTTTCTACCTCAATCTCTTGCTACCCTCTACCCCCGCACTATCCCCTGCCTCGCTGTTTTCTGTAACCTACTGATCATCCCTCCCCCCTTCTGCCGCCCAATTCCCTCACTTCCTTCCCTACCCTGCAGCGCTGTATAGCCCTTGTGGCTTAGTGCTTCTTTTTTATTATAATAATAATAGTGAGGTCATACACGTCACTTAAGGGAGGAGCAGTGCATCCGACCTAGTAGCACAAGCTAGTCAGGTCCAACTCACACCCACCCACTCATGTATTTATCCAACCTATTTTCAAAACTACACAACTTCTAAGCGCCTATGACAGTACTCGGGAATTTGTTCCACTCATCCACAACTCTTTTACCAAACCAGTGCTTTTCTATATCCTTCCTGAATCTGAATTTTTCCAATTTAAAGCCATTGCTGAGAGTCCCGTCAATGTTTGATATTTATTTACATCCCCTTTATTAATTCCTGTTTTCTATTTTTACACCTCAGTCATATCCCCCCTAATTCTTCGCCTTTCTAGAGTGCAGATTCAGGGCCCTAAGTCTATCCTCATGGGAAAGATTTCTGATACATGGGACCAACTTTGTCATCCTCCTCTGTACGTTTTCCAGTGCATTTATATCCATTCTGTAATACGGTGACCAAAACTGTGCAGCATAATCTAAATGACGAATAATCAAAAGTATATAATTGAAGAACAACCTGAGGACTTCTACTATTTATACATCTTGCTATGAAGCTTTATTGCGAACACTAATGCACTGTTCCGCTGGTTTCAGATTGAAAGTTAAGACACATGTGCAACATCTGGATATCTTTATTGTAGACGTTTCGCCATCCAGTGGCTTTATCAATACAGATTCTAGGACATAATAGGAAGACAGTAGAACTATATACAAAAGATGAGGTAATCAGTCCCTCGGCCTTGGAGTTAGTGTTCACAGCATCGTGGTGGAGGAGAATCTGGAGCAAAGGCAAGAAGACTGGCGTTTATATAGGCGTCAGTGGAAGGGACGGGCAGCAGACGAGGGCAGTCACTGGTAGGCGGGATTCCCCAGTGGAAGTAGGTCCTTCCCAAAGAGATGGGTTAGTTGCAGGAACGCCCCTTTGTAAAACCGTGCTGAGATTCATTAATCAATTTATGCCTTTCGAGATGGCTACGAATTGCTTCAGCAATTACTGATTCCATAAATTTTCACACTATTGAGGTAAGGCTTATTGGTCTATAATTTGAAGCTAAGGACCTGTCACCTGCCTTGTAAATAGGTATTACATTTGCCATTTTCCACTTATCATGCACTGTGCCAGCTTGTAGTGATACGTTAAAAAGATTAGCCAAAGGTTTGCAAAGTTCCTCTTTACATTCCTTAAACACCCTTGCAAACAGTTCATCAGGATCTGGGGATTTGTTAGGTTTTAATTTCTCCATTTGACTGAGGACCATGTCACTAGTTACCACAATCGTGCATAGTTCATTATCGTCCTGCTCTACATAATTTATTATTTCTGGAATTTCAGAAGTATCTTCCTGAGTAAAAACTGAGAGGAAGTAAGAATAGAAAATTTCATACATATCCTTATCACTGTCAGTGATCTGACCTGAGTTACTCTTAAGTGGGCCTATCTTGTCTCTAATCTTACTTCTGTATACCTGAAAGAACCCTTTTGGGTTAGTCTTTGAATCCCTTGCGACCTTAGCCTCATAATCCCTTTTTGGTTTCAGATTACTACTAACCAGAACTCCTAAATCCTTTCTGCAGTCCATAATATTAAGATATACATTATTTAGTTTATATCTGGCATGGTTATTTTCCTGTCCAACATTTAGAACTTTGTCTATATTAAACTACATCTGCCACTTCTCTGACCACTGCATGAGACTATTCAAATCATCCTGGAGTGCTCTAATGTCATCATTAAAATGAATCGGTCGGCCTATTATGGTGTCATCAGCAAATTTGCTTATGTCACTATTCCCTCATCTATGTCGTTTATGTACTTTGTGAACAACAAGGGGCCCAACACCGACCCCTGTGGAACACCGCTTGTGACGTGCCCCCATTCTGATTTCTCCCCATTTATGCAAACTCTGTTGCCTATTCGTCAACCATGCCTCAACCCAGGAAAAAATTCTTCTCTTATTCCGTGTGCCTTGAGTTTCCTCAGTAGCCTTTGATGTGGAACTCTATCGAGAACCTTACTGACGTCCATATACACAATATCATGTTTATTACCATGATCTACCTCCTCAAACACCTTAGTGAAAAAAAATAGTAAATTCGTAAGACAGGAACGCCCCTTTGTAAAACCGTGCTGGGATTCATTAATCAATTTATGCCTTTCGAGATGGCTACGAATTGCTTCGGCAATTACTGATTCCATAAATTTTCCCACTATTGAGGTAAGGCTTATTGGTCTATAATTTGAAGCTAAGGACCTGTCACCTGCCTTGTAAATAGGTATTACATTTGCCATTTTCCACTTATCATGCACTGTGCCAGCTTGTAGTGATACGTTAAAAAAGATTAGCCAAAGGTTTGCAAAGTTCCTCTTTACATTCCTTAAACACCCTTGCAAACAGTTCATCAGGACCTGGGGATTTGTTAGGTTTTAATTTCTCCATTTGACTGAGGACCATGTCACTAGTTACCACAATCGTGCATAGTTCATTATCGTCCTGCTCTACATAATTTATTATTTCTGGAATTTCAGAAGTATCTTCCTGAGTAAAAACTGAGAGGAAGTAAGAATTGAAAATTTCATACATATCCTTATCACTGTCAGTGATCTGACCTGAGTTACTCTTAAGTGGGCCTATCTTGTCTCTAATCTTACTTCTGTATACCTGAAAGAACCCTTTTGGGTTAGTCTTTGAATCCCTTGCGACCTTAGCCTCATAATCCCTTTTTGCTTTTCTTATTCCTTTTTTTATTTCTCTCTTTAATTGAATATATTTATTTCTTAATTGCCTTTTCCCTTTTTGATACGCCTATGTATGCCTCTCTTTTGACCAATGAGATGTTTGAATCTACTGTTCATCCATTTGGGATCATTTTTGTTAGACCTAATTTCCCTACTCGGAACAAAAGTTGTCTGGGCAGCCAGAACTATGCTCTGAAAAACGTCATATTGGCAACCAAGATCACCTACCTGACCCATAGTCAAGACATCCCAATTTAGCCCACCCAGGTAATTTATCAGTCCCATGAAATTGGCCAAGCGAAAGTCTGGGACAGAGATTTGATTGCAGTTATATTGATATATTGAAACTAAGTGATTTATGATCACTTTCCCCAAACTCATCATTAACCTCAAGATTATTAACTAGTGATTCTTTGTTGGCAAGAACCAAGAACCAAGTTAAGTAGATTGTTTCCTCTAGTTGGTTCTGTCACTAACTGTTCTAAAAAGCAATCCTGAACCGCATGAAAAAAGTCACTAGACTTAAGATTTCCTGTCAAATTGTTACAATCAGTTTGTGTAAAGTTAAAATTTCCCATTAACACAACATTTTCATATTTAGATGCCTTATGAATTTCGTCCCATAACAGCTTACTGCACTCCCTATCAAGGTTTGGGGGCCTATAAATCACACCCAAAATTAATTGTCACGTCCCTCGAGAAACTGTAGCCAAACAGGTTCTGTGTCCGATGTTTCTAATCTTATATTATGTCTAACACAATAATTTAAATTATCTCTGACATACATCACCACTCCACCACCCTTCCTGTTGACCGTACCAGTGTGGAATAGTTTATTACCCTGTATGTTGCATTCAGAAGGCATTTCTCTATCGTTCAAGTTGAACCAGGTCACTGTTCTAGCAATAATATCTATATTACCTGCACTTGCAGTAATCTTAGCAATTTAGGTTAGTCAGAAAATGATTGAATCTGCAATGAATCATCAATATATGCAATAAAATAACGTGTTAGTATATTTTTCTATATAATTTAAATATTTCACTTATTTTTAAAAAATGATTTGAAAATCAATAAAAATATATTATTATTGATCGTTTCATATGATTTGTTAAAAATGTGTGAAATATTAAAAAATTAACACAAACGAGATAAAATGTTATTTGATTCCATATTTCGATGATTCAGAGCCATTTGGAAGCAAATACTGAAATATCTATTTTTTGTTTAGCTAAAATACGTGAATTTTCAAAATTTAAATTGAAGCTGATGCTACAGTTGCAATATAGGGGAAAAACGCAAACAAAATCATTTTGTTCCTAGTAACATATATGCATACTTTAGCTAAGAAATTTAGGTTTATCAGAAAATGCTTCAAACGGTAATGAATTGTCGTTTTATGAACCAAATAACCTTTTAATACTTCATATATTAATATTTCATATATTTAAAAAAAATCATTTGAAAAAAATGAAAACACATAAATGTCTTGAAATGCTATTTTATTGCATATTTCGACGATTTAGAGTGCATTGAAGCATATACTGAAACATCGACACCATGCCTAACCTTTCTAGGGTAGGGTAGGTGCCTGAGCCCGAGCCTTTAGCTCATAAGACTGTCATTCCCATTAGCCCCCTTGAGGCGGGGATGACAGACCAGAGAGGCCTAGCTTGTGGCTAGGCCTGGGGACAGTTGGTCCCAAAGATGAGGAGGCACTTGTGCCTCCTCCCATGGGAGACTTAGGTCTCAGACACTCCCTAAAGAGGGAGCCAAGGCCGGGCCACCACTTGGACAAGGCCCGGGCCGGGAGAATACCGGCTAATCTTTAATAATAATAATAATAATATACTGAAATACCTAATTTTTTACCTATAATACGTGAATTATCACACTTTTAATAAAAACTGCTATTACAGTTGCATTTTATGAAAAAAAGAAAGCAAAATCATATTTTTTTAAGTAGCTTATATGCACATTTTAGCAAAGATAAAAGATAAAGCATGAAACCTCAGTTAATCGAAGATATTTGCAATAAAATCCCTTTTTAGCATATTTATATAAATTTTCAATTGTCTGAAACTTTTTTAAAAAATTATAAATTGAAAAATCAACAAAAATATATATTATTGAATATTTCATATGATTTTTTAAAAATTAATGAAACATTTAATAAATAAGAAAAATGTGCTGAAATGTTATTTTAATGAATATTTCTACGACTGAGTTTCAATTTTTTTTCTGGAATACCTAATATTTTAGCTATAATACGTAAGTTATCACAGTTTTATTAGAAATTCCTACGAGAATTGCTTTTTATGGAAAAAGTCTGCACAATCATATATTTTTTTTCGAATAGCATATGTGCTTGATACAAGGAATTCTTCAATACTTGTCCAATCTTTGGACAAAGACTTACACTAGCGGATGGTGCCACTGTGATCCCACCTGCTTTCACTCACCTTACTGCAGTATATAAGCCATGTGGAAAATAATGTATTTTCCGGAAAAAATACAGTGTATTTATGTATATTAGTGTAATACATTGTATTTAATAAAATTTATTATAAAAAATGGGAAATTCTGCGCCTGAACAGAAGAAACTCGCCATGTTTGAACTAGTCAACACAAACGTTAGTGAATAATCGGAAGAATTTTCGTGCTCTAGAGGTTAAATTGGGCTGACACCTCTCAAATAGGAGCCGAAATTGTTGGATGTGCATTCCTGCATAACTTGAGATATCAGGCGACTGGACAAGACAGCTCCAGGAACCTCAGATAAGTCTGTTTATGTTGTAACTCTGGCCAGTGTTATTTTCATGTATAGACAGTGAGGTTTTCTGAGTATGATACACCTTGATCTCCAGTCAAATTGGTGAGTGATATTAAGATATATTCTCCTTCTGTTATATAAATGTGTATAAGTATCATTAATTTTAATATACAGTCCACAAGTTTTAATATTTACCAGAATTCCTGGTGATGCATATTTCATTTGTAATTAATAGGTCTAGAGCAACTTGTGGATATGACAGTTGTAGGTATCGAAGGGGGACATTTTTGTGACCTAGGTGTCCCAAATTCCTACTTGTCTATGTAACTTTGATAAATAGTAATTATCTGTGTTACCATTTACTGGTATGTACATTATGAGTTACATCCAGATAAATGTAATTTTCCACATTTAATTTGCCCATTGGTCCTTCTTGAACCGGAGGTAATTAGTGAAGTCATTAATTAGTTAATTACTTAATAATTATATGTGAAATGACAGAAGGAGGTGGATGTTAAGTTCACA
This sequence comes from Cherax quadricarinatus, assembly GCF_038502225.1. NCBI lineage: Eukaryota > Metazoa > Arthropoda > Malacostraca > Decapoda > Parastacidae > Cherax > Cherax quadricarinatus. The sequence goes on along the minus strand of NC_091296.1, from coordinate 39,276,200 downwards.
AATTTACTTAATGTGTAGTGGATTATAATTATTACAATATTAATTTCGCTATGCCAAATTCTGGCAAGGATTTATATTAATTTGTATAATATTAATTTTGATAAGCTAAAGGTTTGCATTAATGTACATTTAAAATTTATATTATAATTTTCTCACATGTAATTGCAAAGCTCAAGTGTTGCTAGGATTTATTCAAAGGTAAGTTGTACTATTTACCATTATAAAGTGCATAATTTAGTACATAATCAGTGTTATTAATTAAGTTGAATTTAATACATTGCATCATGGCTGAAAATGTGGAAATTAATATAGAAGACAAACCTATGGAATATAGAGCAAAAAAAGCATCATTGCAGACTAGAAAGGTCATGTAACCAAGACATATAATAAGTGCTTGGAATTAATGAATCAAGAAACTGTGAATAATGATGATTTAAAATTGTATTTAGATACTTTAGGGAATAGATATGATTCATACAAATTATATTACAACAAATATGAAGGAGATTTGTTAGTAAACTGTGTAGATGAGACTGAAGTAGATCTTATGATTAATCAGTATTATGAATTAGAAGAAAAGATTCTTTCTTGTAAAAGTCAGGCCTTGAATAAATTAAAATGTGTAAACCAGGCAGTTAATCAGTCTGCTCCAACAAATAAGATGTCTTTGCCAAAACTCCCAGAATTATGTTTACCTGTATTTAATCCTGGAGAAAATTGGGAGGAGTTTTGGTCAATTTTTAAAGCAGCTGTGCATGACAGGAGTGATCTAGCCTGTGTAAATAAATTATTTTACCTGAAAGGACAGATAAGAGGAGATGCTTGCATACTCATACAAGCCTTTCCCAATGTAGATGAATCTTACAAGGAAGCAGTTGACTTGTTGAAGGTCACTTATGGTAATATAGAACAAAGTAGGTTGGATCTAGTGAATATCATTGTTAATTTAAAATCTCCAGATCACACTTACAAAGGTTTACAGCAGTTTAGTTAAACTGGAGAGCACTCTCTAAACTTTAAGTAATAAATATAATCTGAAGGATTCAGACTGGTTATTGAGTGTCATGGTACAGAATAAATTAAGCTATAAAACACTTGAATGACTCTCGAACAAATATCACAAAGGTTATTTTGGACTGGAGGAAATAAGACTAGGTCTACAAGAATTAATTGTTCAGTTTCAGACCAGCCAACCAACTCATTTTAAAGATGCAACACATAATAACTCTGAGGTATCTGTCAAGTTTCACAAAGGGAAAAATTATCCCAATAGTAATAATCAAAATTCATTTCCTGAAAATAGTTTCATAGGTGCATACCAGGTAGCAGGAATCAGAAATAGTGATTCTCCACAAGGTAAGAAGAATAAGTACCCTCCTAAGAGTAGCCCAGTTAATAAGAAACCAGTCAGAGAAAAGAGAGATTGTTTTTTCTGCAAGGGTACTCATTTTTCTAAGAATTGCAGTGCATACAATTCATGGAATGATAAGGTTGAAAGATTGGAAGAACTTGACAGATGTATCAGATGTCTAGGTAATCACAATGTAAAGGATTGTCATGACAAATTAAACAACTGTTATCAATGTCACAAAGGAAGACACAATATAGTCATGTGTAAGGGTCTATATGATAAAGTTGATAATAATGATAATGTTGACAATCCTGACACAACAGTGGTTAATGTAAAAATTGCTGCTAATGTTAACGTCAATTTTTATCTGTGTTACAAGTAAAAATTGATGGTAAAAGGCATAAATAAAAAAAATGTAACTGCATTATTGGACCAGGGATCCCAGCGTACTTTCATTAAACGTAAATGTCTTAATGGGATGAAAGTACAGATGGGAGATGCTACAACTCTAAAATTATCTGGTTTTCTCTCAGATAAAAGGTCTCAATTGTATGACACTGTTTATGTAACTGTCAGGTTAGGCAATGAGAAAAAACGTGTTAATGCAGTAATTGTAGATAGACTTCCAGAGAAAATATCTACAGTAGGGCTTAGTAAAGCTACAGAAAGACTTTCACATAATGTAAATTTAGCACCTTCTGGTGTAAGTGATGATTCTGTAGGCCCAATAAATATTTTGATAGGTAGTGACTATTATGCCTCCTTTGTAAAGGGTATGGTAAAGAAATGTGGTGTCACCCTTTTAAAGACTGCAGGAGGCCATGTAATGTATGGTAGGATTCCTCGTAATAATAATGCATGACTAGAGGAAACTACCAATACCATAACTGTGTGTCTTACTCATGAAATCGTACCCCAGTATAATTCTTCCATAGAGGATGGTGTTGAGCCAGTGCATAAATTGTGGGAATTAGACAGCATTGGAATAAATGTAAATGAAGAAAGTCCAGACGATTCTTTTACTCAGGAACAATACCTGAGAGATGTAAAATTTGAATCTGGACAATACTGGGTGTGACTTCCGTGGAGACTGAACCATCCAGAATTGCCCACTAATTACAGAATGGCATATGGACAATTAAAGGCTCAGCTCCGCGAACTGAGTAAGACACCAGAATTGTTAACTGCCTATAATGATATAATTGCTGAGCAGTTAATTAATAAATTTATAGAAGAGGTACCTCCTGAGCAAGCCAAAATTTATGGTCACTATTTGCCACATCACGGAGTGAAGAAGGATTCTAAGACCACTCCTTTGAGGATTGTGTTTAATTGTAGTGCCAGGAGTAACAAAAATGTACCTAGTTTAAATGACTGTTTGATGACAGGTCCGTCGTTGACGGAAAAATTAGGAGATATCTTATTAAATTTCAGGATAAAGAATTATGCCTTTACGGCTGACATAAGTAAAGCTTTCCTAAGAGTGGGTTTACAAGAGGCTGACCGGGATTGTACCCGCTTCTTATGGCCTGAGAATCCTAGTGACCCACTTAGCCCTCTGAAAACCTTTCGCTTTAGGAGCGTATTATTTGGTGCTACATCCAGTCCGTTCCTACTTCAAGCGACGATAAATGCACACCTTAAACGTATGGGAAGTCCATTGAGTAAAGTAATGAGCAAACAATTTTATGTGGACAATTTCCTGGGTGTGACGTCAACTGAAGAGGAACTGTTAATGACTTATAGAGAGGCTAATAAAATAATGCAAAGTGCAAATATGCCTCTGAGGGAATGGAATAGTAATTCGTCCAAATTAAAGGACAAAATAAGTAAAGATTACCCTGGAGATGAAGTGCCAAAATGTAGTAATGTATTGGGATTAACTTGGGATACTGAGAGAGATTTGTTAATGTTAAAACCTAATAATTACAGTATGCCCAATAAATTAACTAAGAGAGTCTTGCTTGCTGAAGTTTCCAAATGTTTTGATCCACTAGGTTTAGTGTCACCCCTTACTATAAGAGGGAAATTATTAATACAGGAAGCATGGAAACTTAAATGTGCTTGGGATGAAATTCTACCTGAGGAATTCATTAACAGGTGGGATGAATTAATTGGTGATTATGAAAAAATTCCAATGTTGGAGTTCCCATGCCAGGTGGCCAATCCAAATGGGAAAAATGTACTCCACATTTTTTGTGATGCTTCAAAATTGGCATATGGAGCAGTTGCTTACCTTCAATGTAATAGTGTTATTTCTCTTATGTCTAAGGCTAAAGTGTCTCCAATTAAATCACGTACCTTACGTCAGTTGGAATTAACAGCCATTTATGTAGGTGTCAAATTAGTTAATTATATAAAAAATAAGTTGCAGGAGATAAATATTAGCGATACTGTAATTTGGTCTGATAATGAGGTATCCTTACAATGGATTCGTAATGGAAACAGTAAAATTGTGTACGTACAAAACAGAGTCGCTGAAATTAATCAGATGCAAGAGAAGTATAATAGTTTGGGTCAGCATATGTTAACATTTAATCATATACCTGGTGAGGAGAATCCAGCTGATTTCTTGTCTCGAGGTTTACCTTATGCTAAATTTGTAAATGCTGTATCATGGTTTAAAGGACCGAGCTGGTTGGTAAATAAAGCTAATTGGCCTGTACAAAAGGCGTATATTGCTCCTGTTGAAATTACTGTGACCACCGCTCCAATAGTTTGTCCTTCCTTAGCCATTGATATAAATAGGTATTCTTCTTTACCCAAACTAATCAATGTAACTAAGTTGGTGTTTAAATTTCTAAACAAGATGAATATCTCATATAAGTTTTCACATCCTCTTGAATATTGGATAAAGAGGGTACAGGAAGAAATCTATGGAAATGAGATTAAATTGATAATGGAAAGAAAAATTGTGAAAGGTTCCATAATAGAGAAATTGGGGCTGTATTTAGAGAACAATGTAATTAGGTGCAGAGGTAGGTTACAAAATGCTGAATTGGGTGATTATGCTAAACACCCTATCTTACTGCCCAAAACTCATCATCTAACAAATTTAATTGTTTTAAATGCCCATAAAAATGTAATGCATGGTGGGGTACAAGATACCTTAAATTGTATTATGGAAACTTTCTGGATTCCACAAGGACGGCAAAGTGTAAAAAGGGTGATTAAATTTTGTGTAATATGTCGCAGTGTGGATGCTAGATCCTATATGTACCCAGGTCCTCCACCATTGCCAAAGGAGCATGTGCAATTAGTGAAACCATGTGATGTAACAGGTGTAGACTATAGTCGTCCAATAATTTTAACAGGTACTTCAGATGGTGTTCCACTGAAAGTGTATGTTTGTTTGTTCACCTGTACTGCTACTAGGGCAGTTCATTTAGAAGTGGCACAGGACTTGTCTGCAGAACAGTTTATACAGCTGTTTCTAAAATTTGCAGCTAGAAGATCCTGTCCAAAATTGATAATTTCGGATAATGCCTCAAATTTTGTAGTAGGTGCTCAACATTTGATAGAGTTAAATAATAGTAACGATGTTCAATCTCTGTTAACCCAGCGAGAGTGTACGTGGAAATTTATTACTCCTAGAGCCCCTTGGCAGGGGGGGGCTGTATGAAAGACTTATAGGCACAGTGAAACGGTGTCTCCGTAAAGTACTACACTGGAAGAAAATTAATTTGGAAGAATTCCGTGTAGTATTAGTGGAGGCAGAAAATCGGATAAATAATAGGCCTCTCTCGTACATGAGTGATACACCTAATACAGATGTATTAACACCTTCTCACCTAATATGTGGAAGGAAATTGGAAGCTGCCCCTGTCTATAGAGATAATCTGGAAGAAAGTGATGAAGATTACAATGATGCGACAGTGTTGTGTGATAAATTTAAAATGTTAAATAAAGTAATTGATCATTGGTCTAATGTGTGGCGTAAGGAATATCTTCTTACACTATGTGAACACTTTTATGGTGCGACAGAGGCAGTAAATCGACAGAACATTCAACCAGGTGACATTGTGTTGATTGATACTGAACAACATCGAACATTGTGGCCTCTGGGCAAAGTATTGACATTGTACCCAGATGCACAAGGTGTTGTCCGGAATGTCAAAGTGTTGTGTCGTGGCCAGGAAAGTTTATGCACAATTAATAAATTGATTCCCTTGGAATTAAATGGTATTCAATCAAACGTAAATGAAAATCTAAGGGAAAGTGACACGTTTGATATTGAAGATAACGCTGACCGAGTGATGCCGGAAGACAAAATCGTGGTAAGACCTACTAAGAGAACAGCCACTCAAGCCAGAACCAGCTGGAATCGTCTCCTAAAGGAAGGAGTAATTCGAGTCGTTAGCAACGAACTCTGGCCGGCCGCAGTGTGGAAAATAATACATTTTCCGGAAAAAATACAGTGTATTTTTTATGTAAATTAGTGTAATACTTTGTATTTAATAAAATTTGTTATAAAAAATGGGAAATTCTGCACCTGCGCAGAATAGACTTGCAATGTTTGAACTAGTCAACACAAACGTTAGTGAATAATCGGAATAATTTTCGTGCTCTAGAGGTTAAAGTGGGCTGACACCTCTCAAATAGGAGCTGAAATTGTTGGATGTGCATTCCGCATAACTTGAGATATCAGGCGACTGGACAAGACAGCTCCAGGAACCTCAGATAAGTCTGTTTATGTTGTAACTCTGGCCAGTGTTATTTTCATGGATAGACAGTGAGGTTTTCTGAGTATGATACACCTTGATCTCCAGTCAAATTGGTGAGTGATATTAAGATATATTCTCCTTCTGTTATATAAATGTGTGTATATATAATAATTTATTAATTTTAATATACAGTCCACAAACTTATATATTTACCAGAATTCCTGGTGATACATATTTCATTTGTAATTATAGGTCTAGAGCAACTTGTGAATATGACAGTTGTAGGTATCGAAGGGGGACATTTTTGTGACCTAGGTGTCCCAAATTCCTACTTGTCTAAGTAACTTTGATAAATAATAATTATCTGTGTTACCATTTACTGGTATGTACATTATGAGCTACATCCAGATAAATGTAATTTTCCACATAGAGAGTGACAATGGGTTTCCCTTCTGGACAACAATGTCTAATACAGTTGTTCTTTGTTGGTAAGGGAGAGCGAATTTAAACTTTTACTCCTTCAAGGATATGTTGATGACACATTTCTACACCTTGAAATTTTAGCTCATGTAAAGTTATTTAAGTATGATTTAGGCGCTATATCATTGTATTCAATATAGAATGCAAAATAACAAATTAGCTGTCTTTTCTTGATATCAGTAGCGAAAATATTAATGGCAGTTTTCACAGCACAATATTCAACAAAGAAACCTTCTAGAGATTAGGTATATGCGTTTTATTATCTGTGCCTACATTATCTACGGCAAAATCATAACAACGTGAAGCAAAATGTGTTTTTATTTGTGACTGTTGTCTGCTTAAAACACGTAATGAAATTAATTTAATTTTTTTAAGAAATAAGTTTACACTGCCGTTATTCTCTGAGGTACTGAAGTCATTCCTAGAAATGTTAATTGATAATTTTTTTTAGATATAGTTCCAGTAGGTGTCTGTTATATTATGGTCACCTTAGTTATTAGATTCTGAAAGAATGTTCCACATTACTATTACTAAGAACCATAATTAGAATTAATTTTTGTTTCACCCCTCATTACAGGCATAAATGTTGGTCTATTGTTCGAAATGTAACATAAATATTGGAAGCCCTTTCTTAATTTTTAAATTGAAATATGTGAACACAGAGACCTTTCATTCATAAGTCTAACACCAACTATGAAGCCGCTTTATATAAGAATTTACTAAGAAAACAGTAATAATAAAATATTTCCAGATTATAAAATATTAACTAGTGCACAGAATAGATTAGATTTAAAAATTCTTGAGATCTTTCATTCTAGACAACTTAAACTTATCATTAACGGCAATGAATTTGCTTATACCTTTCTAAGAGGAGAGTTAAGTGCCGGGGTTTGATTCCATGACCTACTGAGATACATATTTGTAAATATTTTTCTAGTTTCCGTGGACTACATGCACATAATATTTTTCGTAGAAGGATAACATAAATGAGGATGCGAATGACATCTCTGAAGCTGCAGATTTGCCTTGTTTTGAGCAAAGTTGTGAGGTATCTGTAGCCTAGCGAGCTAATGAGTCAGAGCGTGACTCAACTGGCTGTGCTCGATTCCTCGATTGTCCGATATATCTTGCTTCCTTGGAGGCCAGCAGTACTGGAAATAAGAATCCTGTAGCTGGGACTATGTTGAGCCAGTTAAGGTATCCGGCTCTCCAGGAAACACGTGTCAACCTCTGCTGGCCATCCATAGTTATGAGACATCTGAAGCCTAATGATCTATGGCGTCAGAGCAACGCAGTAGTACAGTGGAATGTCAGGGATAAACCCGTGGACTAGCTTCTCGTATAACCAGCACGGAACTTTACCGGTGTACTACAGACTAGCGACTAGTACTACAGCACTAGCGACTCAAAATATGTTATTTTAAGGTGACAATCAGCATCCAAAGGTAGATCTTTGTCTCATTTAAGGTAATTTTATATGATCCTAAGATTAAAATGTATGTAGATTCGAAGTACTGCAGAAACAAACATAAAAAAAATCTATGGTAAAACTGTCAGTGTGACACAAACTGTTATACCTATGGCATTCATAAGTAATTTTAATTTTAGTGACATGTTTGGCTATCATTTACTTTAAAATTATTAATAAATATTTTGTTTGCTTTGTATACTCACCTATTTTGTTTCCTTTTTAGCATGACAATGACAAAATTCTATTTAAATATTTTATAATAGCTTTTTATTGTGCAAATATCGAAAGAACATGATTCATTGTATAAAAAGTACAGCAGCTTAGATCTCCAGTATAATGTCAGTCTTCACAACCTTCTATACTTGTGATGTGTACTTAGTTATGCTGGACGAAGAAGCAGTATTGACATGTTCACTACCTTCCATCCAGGCTCACCCATACATAAATTGTTAGGTATCTTTATTCCGAAGCCTATCGCCTACACAGTAGACTTCTTCAGTCGAGTACAGAGGAGAGAGCAGAAGCTGTAGAGATGTAAAAATGATGTAATCAGTCCCTCACTCTTCAAGGGTGATGGACTGATTACATCGCCTTACATTTTTACTGCTTCTGCTGCCTCCTCTGTACTAACTGAAGAAGTCTACTGTGTAGGCGAAACGTTTAGGAATAAAGATACTTAAATGTTGCATATGTCTGGTTTATAAACTTGTCGGTATTTTACACCATTGTCATAGTTATATAAAGTGTACACTCTAGTGTTTATACTAGTGACACACCTCTTACTACTGTACACAATAGCTTTTAATGTTAACAAGAATTACTAGTGTACATATGTGTTAATAGTGCACATAAGTGCTAGTAGTGTACACAAGTGCTAGTAGTGTACAAAGAGTTAATGACAAATACAAGTTCATCTAGTGTTCACTGGTGTTACTGTTGTACACCTGCTTTGCTTTTATACACAGCAATAGAACAGTAATAGTAGAAATATAACCAAGTGTTGATGTTCTCCAGGACTGCTACTGTTGTACACAAGTGTTACTAATGATTACAATGTTAGTACTGTATCCAAGTATTACAGTACTGTAAACAAGTGTTACCGCTGAACAAATATGTTAGTGCTGCACGCAAGTGTTACTGATGTACTCAAGTGTCGTACGGTACATAAGTGTTACTGTTGTACACAAGTGTAGTACTGCACACAAGTGTTACTGTTACACACAAGTGTAGTACTGTACAAAAGTGTTACTGTTGTATACAAGTGTAGTACTATACACAGGAGTTGACAGTTGTAATCAAGAGCTAATACTGTACACACAGGTGTTATTTATTGTACTTAAGCGTTAGTACTGTACACAAGTGTTACTGATAAACACATGGCTTACTGTTGGACACAACTGTTGTTATAAACAAGTGTTAATTTTGTACACAAGTTTTAGTATTGTACGCAAGTGTTACTGATGTACACAAGTGTTTCTGTTGTACAAAAAGTTACTAATGTACACAAATGTTACTATTAAGAATGTTATACATGTATTACTATTATATATAGGTGTTAGTAATGCACACTTGATGTACTAGTGCACACTAATGTTGCAAGTGTTCACAAGTGTTACTAGAGTACTCAAGTGTTAGTTCTTTACAAAAGCCATACTAGTGTGTACAAGTGTTATTGGTGTACGGAAGAATATCTAGTGTACACAAGTATTACTAAGATACACATACTTTACTAGTGTACGGAAATGTTACTAGTGTACAGAAATTTCTAGTTTAGACCAGTGTTTATTTAGTTTTAGTGTACATACATATTACTTGTGTACAGTGTAAACAAGTGTTTCTAGTGAACAGGTAAACAAGTGATAATTGTGTACCCAAATGCTACTAATGTGATATTTACAAGTGTTACTAATTTAGTGATACATAACTGTGTTTGGTGTACAGTTCGCGCACGTGTTGTGAGTGTATATATTTATTATTCAGTATACGCAAATGAACAAGTGTTACCTGTGCAGAATGTATGTTCTTGTTACAAGTGTTCACTGTGTGCACTTGCCACAAGTGTACATTGTGCTTATACACAAATAACCCACACACAGTAGAGAGGAGCTTATGACGACGTTTCGGTCCGACCTGGACCATTTACGAAGTCACAGTGACTTTGTAAATGGTCCAAGTCTGACCGAAGCTCGTCGTAAGCTCCTCTTTCCTACGTGCGGGTTATTTGTGTATTGTTCCAGTCACGGTATTGTGCCTTTTTGCTATTTATGTACATTGTACTTATATATTACTAGTATATAGTTGACAACAATGGTGCATGTGTGCGCTGTATGAAAGGTTTGTTAGTGTACATTGTATGCGTGTTACTTTCGTATAGAATACTTTCGTATTCTATACGAAAGTATTTCTCTGCAATAGTAATTGGAATACAGTGTTCATAAGTGTTGCTACTGAACAGTATACACAAGTGTTACTAGTGTACACAAGTGTTACTAGTGTACACAAGTGTTACTAGTGTACACAAGTGTTACTAGTGTACACAAGTGTTACTAGTGTACACAAGTGTTACTAGTGTACACAAGTGTTACTAGTGTACACAAGTGTTACTAGTGTACACAAGTGTTACTAGTGTACACAAGTGTTACTAGTGTACACAAGTGTTACTAGTGTACACAAGTGTTACTAGTGTACACAAGTGTTACTAGTGTACACAAGTGTTACTAGTGTACACAAGTGTTACTAGTGTACACAAGTGTTACTAGTGTACACAAGTGTTACTAGTGTACACAAGTGTAAGTGACGTACACAAGCTATTTATATTAACTGACCACAGATTTTACAGCTGTTCAGTGAACACAAATGTTAGCAGTGAGCAGCTAGTGAAAATGCTATTTGTGTACAGTGTACATAAACATAATTAAAGAGTACATGAACATTGCAATTTTTATATCTATTGAAGAGAAGAATTATATTAAATCATTGCTGCTCTGCAATATGCAAAACAAAAGTGAAGCAAAACCTTCATAATATTTCTCTAGAAGAGTCGTAATTTTCGTAACAATGTCAACATCTCATTAAAACTTGGACTCAGTTACTCATTTCACAAACAATAATAAAACCATTTATCTAAGTTTATTTAGTGTTCCACTTAATGTTTGTTATTTTCGTCATGTTCCTCACTTGGTGGTTCAAGTATGTCACCAATAATATATTTTGTTTGGTTTATGTAGATCTCGCTTCACACTCTAAAGTAGTGCACTTGTAATGTAGTGCACTTGTAATGTAGTGCACTTGTAATGTGGTGCACTCGTAATGTAGTGCACTCGTAATGTAGTGCACTTGTAATGTGGTGCACTTGTAATGTAGTGCACTCGTAATGTAGTGCACTCGTAATGTAGTGCACTCGTAATGTGGTGCACTTGTAATATGGTGCACTCGTAATGTAGTGCACTCGTAATGTAGTGCACTCGTAATTTAGTGCACTCGTAAGGTGGTGCACTTGTAATATGGTGCACTCGTATTGTAGTGCACTCGCAATGTAGTGCACTCGTAATGTAGTGCACTCGTAATGTGGTGCACTTGTAATATGGTGCACTCGTAATGTAGTGCACTAGTAATGTAGTGCACTCGTAATGTAGTGCGTGTGCACTCGTAATGTAGTGCACTCGTAATGTAGTGCACTCGTAATGTAGTGCACTCGTAATGTAGTGCACTAGTAATGTAGTGCACTTGTAATATGGTGCACGCGTAATGTAGTGCACTCGTAATGTAGTGCACTCGTAATGTAGTGCACTCGTAATGTAGTGCACTCGTAATGTAGTGCACTCGTAATGTAGTGCACTTGTAATATGGTGCACTCGTAATGTAGTGCACTCGTAATGTAGTGCACTCGTAATGTAGTGCACTCGTAATGTAGTGCACTCGTAATGTAGTGCACTCGTAATGTAGTGCACTCGTAATGTAGTGCACTTGTAATATGGTGCACTCGTAATGTAGTGCACTCGTAATGTAGTGCACTCGTAATGTAGTGCACTCGTAATGTAGTGCACTCGTAATGTAGTGCACTCGTAATGTAGTGCACTCGTAATATGGTGCACTCGTAATGTAGTGCACTCGTAATGTAGTGCACTCGTAATGTAGTGCACTCGTAATGTAGTGCACTCGTAATGTAGTGCACTCGTAATGTAGTGCACTCGTAATGTAGTGCACTCGTAATGTAGTGCACTCGTAATGTAGTGCACTTGTAATATATTGCACTCGTAATGTAGTGCACTCGTAATGTAGTGCACTCGTAATGTAGTGCACTCGTAATGTAGTGCACTCGTAATGTAGTGCACTCGTAATGTAGTGCACTCGTAATGTAGTGCACTTGTAATATGGTGCACTCGTAATGTAGTGCACTCGTAATGTAGTGCACTCGTAATGTAGTGCACTCGTAATGTAGTGCCCTCGTAATGTAGTGCACTCGTAATGTAGTGCACTCGTAATGTAGTGCACTTGTAATATGGTGCACTCGTAATGTAGTGCACTCGTAATGTAGTGCACTCGTAATGTAGTGCACTCGTAATGTAGTGCACTCGTAATGTAGTGCACTCGTAATGTAGTGCACTCGTAATATATTGCACTCGTAATATGGTGCACTCGTAATGTAGTGCACTCGTAATGTAGTGCACTCGTAATGTAGTGCACTCGTAATGTAGTGCACTCGTAATGTAGTGCACTCGTAATGTAGTGCACTCGTAATGTAGTGCACTCGTAATGTAGTGCACTCGTAATGTAGTGCACTTGTAATATGGTGCACTCGCAATGTAGTGCACTCGTAATGTAGTGCACTCGTAATGTAGTGCACTCGTAATGTAGTGCACTCGTAATGTAGTGCACTCGTAATGTAGTGCACTCGTAATGTAGTGCACTTGTAATATGGTGCACTCGTAATGTAGTGCACTCGTAATGTAGTGCACTCGTAATGTAGTGCACTCGTAATGTAGTGCACTCGTAATGTAGTGCACTCGTAATGTAGTGCACTCGTTATGTAGTGCACTTGTAATATGGTGCACTCGTAATGTAGTGCACTCGTAATGTTGTGCACTCGTAATGTAGTGCACTCGTAATGTAGTGCACTTATAATATGGTGCACTCGTAATGTAGTGCACTCGTAATGTAGTGCACTTATAATATGGTGCACTCGTAATGTAGTGCACTCGTAATGTAGTGCACTCGTAACGTAGTGCACTTGTAATGTAGTGCACTCGTAATGTAGTGCACTCGTAATGTAGTGCACTCGTAATGTAGTGCACTCGTAATGTAGTGCACTCGTAACGTAGTGCACTTGTAATGTAGTGCACTCGTAATGTAGTGCACTCGTAATGTAGTGCACTCGTAATGTAGTGCACTCGTAATGTAGTGCACTCGTAACGTAGTGCACTTGTAATGTAGTGCACTCGTAATGTAGTGCACTTATAATATGGTGCACTCGTAATGTAGTGCACTCGTAATGTAGTGCACTCGTAACGTAGTGCACTCGTAATGTAGTGCACTCGTAATGTAGTGCACTCGTAATGTAGTGCACTCGTAATGTAGTGCACTCGTAATATGGTGCACTCGTAATGTAGTGCACTCGTAATGTAGTGCACTCGTAATGTAGTGCACTCGTAATGTAGTGCACTTGTAATGTAGTGCACTCGTAATGTAGTGAACTCGTAATGTAGTGCACTCGTAATGTAGTGCACTCGTAATGTAGTGCACTCGTAATGTAGTGCACTCGTAATATGGTGCACTCGTAATATGGTGCACTCGTAAAGCAGTGCACTCGTAAAGTAGTGCACTCACAGAGTCACGTAACTTAAGTCATAAATTTTTATGAAGGTTCAGAGAATGAGGTCTTCAAGTTATGTTTAAGAAGTAAATATGTAACAGCCTCCCACACTCACTGTTTACGAAATACGTTCATCTGTCAAGCATATTTAGTGTAACAATGTCACAATCTTGACTAACATATTTCATTTTTGTAAGCTTTATTGCAGACCTGAGGCATTACAAATATACACAATGGCGAGACGCCAATCACAGTGAAATGCAGCAGATTTTGCCCAAATGCTAAATTATCCTTCAGTAAATTGAATTTAATGTCAAGTATCAGAATTTGGTCCCCAAACTTTGGCAAGACTTCCTGCTGCAAGGGAAGTTAAGCCTCATGGTGACTAGCATAATTCTCCCGTCTTGAGACTACCAACTATGGCAAGACTGGTGACATGAGGTCACACTTCACTCTCTTTGTGGTTATTCATGAGAGGAGTCTCAACACTGACCATTTCGTCATCCTCGGGCAGGACGGGTGGAGACAATGGGTGTTCGCCAAACACATGCAGGGGCGGTGTGGGCTTGGAGTACGCTAAACTATCGAGGTCTTTCACCATGGGCCCTAGGGGATACATAGCACTCACAAGCATGCTGCTTCTACCACACGGTCTGCCACCCATTCCCATCATTCCATCAGCTATTCTAGGCATGCTTCCACCCCCAGCTACAGATATGTTGCCACCGACTGCGTCTGCCATACTTCCGCCTATTACTCCAACAGTGCTGCCACCCAGGTTTCCACCCACCAGGCCACCCATTGAACTAACGACAGTCCCACCGCTGCCACCACTGTTGACAGGAGCGACGTCCATACACACGGAAACACTGGGCATAACGTGGTCTAAGTGGTCATACATTGTAGACTCTTGTTTAAGGTGGGAAAAGGTGGCGGTGGGATATTGACCACTACGAGGAAAGGACAACTCAGCGTACATCAGTTCTCCATCCTGTGCAAGATATAAAGACATAATTAAAAATAACACAAGACTACAGAGTCTAACACATAGCAATTAAGAAATAGAGGATGATTAATTATCTGTGCCAAATGATACTCTGTATTTCTATTTTTCAAGAATTTTGCTCCAAATTTATTTTTTCAAACATATTCAGACTTGATCATTGTCACTATAGTATCCACAAAACATGTTTCAAATACAATATTAACCTTTTTCTATGACCATGCACTTTCTCGTTAACAGCCCAAAGTTTTCAAAGACTGTCCAGGGACATGCTAACTATCCATGCTTACTTATCTCAGTCCTCGCTAGTGTCCCATCTTGCCACCAGCACAGTATCATCCACCAATTCCCTATCCCTTCAACTCTTTTTGCCATTTTGTTATCGTTTGTTGCTTTGATTGTCAAACCATAATACTGCAGACAGCTCATTCTGTCTGGCAACTACTCTACCAAACTGACCAGTCTCATCTACATTACATACAAAACATTCATACGATGCATGAATGAACTGACCTCATTCTAGTTCTTCTTCACCCAAACAACCCATCGTTTTACAGTCAGTAGTTCAGGTATCAGTAACGATCCCTTTATTCCACCTTCGACTCCCACTCTACTTCCCGCACTCACTCCATCTTCTCCACCCACTGTCCCTCCAACATCTACTCCTCCCACACTCACTCTTCCTCCCAGACTCCCCTAATTTCAAGGCACATTCACCTTCCACACAACCTCAAATACCCACTTTCTTCATGCACTCACAATGCACTTCTAAAATCCACTCAATCTTTCAACACAATTTAATTCCTCGCTCTCCCTCCCTGTGTTCATGCACACACAAAATATCACACACACAAAAAACATAAATTTTCATTCATAATGAAGAGTGAGCTTTGTAAGCTTCCTTCATTTACTTCTACGCTTCTCATGTACAGTATCATTCGTCATCCAAGCTTAAATTTTTCTTTATTCACTGGCCAGTTTGATGAAGCACTCCATTAATCTTTAATTTAAATGTATTTTTTTATGTTATCGCCGCGTACGTGTAAAATGTTCCAAGACATTTCTTCATTCCTAGATTACCCAGCAAAGTAACTTTACCTTTGCTAAGTTGTAAGTCATCTTACACAAAGTAGCATTCCTAACTTTAGAAAGTAATCTAATGCACTCCAATACGTGTCCTAGCTCACTTTACTCCTCAAAGTAACCAAGCTGCTTCACTCTTCAAACCTAGCCCACTTCACTCTAAAAATAACCTAGCTCAATTTCGGTAACAAAATAACTTAGTTCATTTCACGCTGAAATCAACTTAGCTCACATTTTTCAACAAAGAAACAGAGGTAACTATACAAAACAAAATAAGCAAGACCACTTCCCTTCACAAACTGTTCTGACTCACATCACCCCACTAAATATCCTCCTTTAGGTCAGTCCATGTAGTAAACTAGCTCACTTAAATCACCATCACGATATATCACCACATTCAGTGCTATCACAATGTGCTATCACTCACTATCATGGTATACCACCACCTTCAGTGTTATCAAAATGTGCTATCATTCACCATCATGGTATATCACCACATTCAGTGCTATCACAATGTGCTATCGCTAGCCATCACGATATATCACCACCTTCAGTGCTATCACAATGTGCTATAACTGACCACCACGGTATATCACCACCTTCAGTGCTATCACAATGTGCCATCACTCACCATCACGATATATCACCACCTTCAGTGCTATCACAATTTGCTATCATTCACTATCATGGTATATCACCTCCTTCAGTGCTATCATAATGTGCTATCACTCATCAGCATGATATATCACCGCAATCAGTGCTGTCACAATGTGCTATCACCCACTATCATAGTATATCACCACTTTCAGTGCTATCATAATGTGCTATCACTCACCATCACGGTATATCACCACCTTCAGTGCTATCACAATGTGCTATAATTCACTATCATGATATATCACCACCTTCATTGCTATCACAAAGTGCTATCACTCACCATCACAGTATATCACCACGTTCAGTGCCATCACAATGTGCTATCACTCACTATCATGGTATATCACCACCATCAGTGCTATCACAATGTGCTATCACTCATCATTACGGTATATCACCACCTTCAGTGCTATCACAAAGTGCTATCACTCACCATCATGGTATATCACCACCATCAGTGCTATCACAATGTGCTACCACTCACTATCATGGTATATCAACACCTTTAGTGTTATAAAAATGTGCTATCACTCACCATCATGGTATATCACCAACTTTAGTGTTATCAGAATGTGCTATCACTCACCATCACGGTATATCACCACCTTTAGTGCTATCACAATGTTCTATCACTCACCATCATGGTATATCACCACCTTCAGTGTTATCACAATGTGCTATCACTCACCATCATGGTATATCACCACCTTCAGTGTTATCACAATGTGCTATCACTCACTATCATGGTATATCACCACCTTCAGTGCTATCACAATGTGCTATCACTCACCATCATGGTATATCACCACCTTCAGTGCTATCACAATGTGCTATCACTCACCATCATGGTATATCACCACCTTCAGTGCTATAACAATGTACTATTACTCACCATCATGGTATATCACCATCTTTAGTGCTATCACAAAGTTCTATCACTCACTATCATGGTATATCACCACCGTCAGTGCTATCACAATGTGCTATCACTCACTATCCTGGTATATCACCACATTCAGTGCTATCACAATGTGCTATCACTCACCATCATGTTATATCACCACCTCTAGTGCTATCACAATGTGCTATCACTCACCATCATGTTATATCACCACCTCTAGTGCTATCACAATGTGCTATCACTCACCATCATGTTATATCACCACCTCTAGTGCTATCACAAAGTGCTATCACTCACCATCATGTTATATCACCACCTCTAGTGCTATCACAATGTGCTATCACTCACCATCATGTTATATCACCACCTCTAGTGCTATCACAATGTGCTATCACTCACCATCATGTTATATCACCACCTCTAGTGCTATCACAATGTGCTATCACTCACCATCATGTTATATCACCACCTCTAGTGCTATCACAATGTGCTATCACTCACCATCATGTTATATCACCACCTCTAGTGCTATCACAATGTGCTATCACTCACCATCATGTTATATCACCACCTCTAGTGCTATCACAATGTGCTATCACTCACAATCATGTTATATCACCACCTTCAGTGTAATCACAATGTGCTGAATTAGCAGAATGAAATTTTTTTTTGCCATAAATGAGAAGACGTCGATCTAGATATAACGAAATATAATAAATAAATAAAATACATAAGTATAATAAATAAATAAAATAAATTAATATAATAAATAAGTAAATATTTTACTATTTTTTATTGTTAACTCATCGTCTGTTTCCCATCAAGGTTGGGTGACCCAGAAAAGAAGAAACAATTTCGTCATCATTCCCTCAATCACTGTCTTGCCCGAGGCATACTTATATTACAGAGTACAGTGCCTATACACTTCATAGTGCAGGCACTGTACTTCACACCTACAGTAATACTCTGGCCTGCTGGTTTCCCTGAATCTCTTCATAAATGTTACCTTGGTCACACTCCAAAAGCACGTCGAGTTCTAAAAGCCATTTGCTTCCGCTCGCTCCTATCTAACACGCTCACGCATGTTTGCTGGAAGTCCAAGCCCGTCGTGCACAAACCTCCTTCACTCCCCTCCCTCCAACTTTTCCTAGGCCGACCCCTACGCCGCCTTCTCTCCACTACATATTCAAGTCATTCTCTTTCCTTTCAGCTTCTCTACAGCAAATGTTCGAACCACCTCAACAACCCCTCTTCAGCCCTCAAGATAATACTTTCAGTAATCCCGTACCTTCTCGTTATTTCCAAACTACGAATTCTCTGCATTATATTCACGCCGCACATTGCCCTCAGACACGACATCTCCACTGCCTCCAGCCTTCTCCTTTGTTGCAACATTCATTACCCATGCTTCACACCCACATAGGAGCGTTCGTATGACTTCATACATTCCCATTTTTCCTTTCATGGGTAATATTCTTTATCTCTTCAGACTCCTCAGTGAGCGACTCACCTATTTTTCTCTTATCAATTTTTAGATTCACCTCATCTTTCATAGCTCCATCTCCTAACAAGTCGACTCTCAATTATCTGAATCATTCACCTTCTCCATATTGACTCTTTCCAATCTGATAAGCAATCTTTCATTACCTAAAATTTTTGTCATCATCATTTTCTTACTATTTAACATCTACACTTTTAATTTTCTTCTTTTACATAACCTACCGAGCTCATTGACCAACTTCTGCAACTTCTCTTCAGGATCTCCCAAAAACACAGCGACATCAGCTAAAAACATCTGTGACAACTCCTACCTTGTGTTAGATTGTTCATCTTTTAACCCCACACCTCTTGCCAACACCCTAGCATTTATTTCTCTTACAACTCCATCTATAAATGTATTGAACAACTACGGTGACATCACACATCCCTGTCTAAGGCCTACTTTCACTGGGAAACAATCTCCCTCTCTCCTATAATTTCTAATCTGAGCCTCACTGTGACTGTAAAAGCTCTTCACTGCTGTCAGTAACCTACGTCCTGTTCCATACATTCGCAACATCTGCCACAGTGCCTACCGATCCACCATATCATACGCCTTTCCAAATCCATATCTATTAATATATATATATATATATATATATATATATATATATATATATATATATATATATATATATATATATATATATATATATATATATATATATATATATATATGAGGGCAATGTGTGGTGTGAATATAATGCAGAGAATTCGTAGTTTGGAAGTTAGGAGGACGTGCGGGATTACCAAAACTGTTGTCCAGAGGGCTAAGGAAGGGTTGTTGAGGTGGTTCGGACATGTAGAGAGAATGGAGCGAAACAGAGTGACTTCAAGAGTGTATCAGTCTGTAGTGGAAGGAAGGCGGGGTAGGGGTTGGCGTAGGAAAGGTTGGAGGGAGGGGGTAAAGGAGGTTTTGTGTGCGAGGGGCTTGGACTTCCAGCAGGCATGCGTGAGCGTGTTTGATAGGAGTGAATGGAGACAAATGGTTTTTAATACTTAACGTGCTGTTGGAGTGTGAGCAAAGCAACATTTATGAAGGGGTTCAGGGTAACCGGCAAGCCGGACTTGAGTCCTGGACATGGGAAGTACAGTGCCTGCACTCTGAAGGAGGGGTGTTAATGTTGCAGTTTAAAAACTGTAATGTAAAGCACCCTTCTGGCAAGACAGTGATGGAGTGAATAATGGTGAAAGTTTTTCTTTTTCGGGCCACCCTGCCTTGGTGGGAATCGGCCAGTGTGATAATATAAAAAAATAAATAAATAAATAAATATATATATATATATATATATATATATATATATATATATATATATATATATATATATATATATATATATATATATATGTCGTGCCGAATATGTAAAACTGGTCAATTAGCAAGAGCTCATTTAAAATTAAGTCCTTTCTAAAATTTTCACTTATACGTTTAAAGATATATTTTTTTTCATTAATGTTGATGTAAAAATTTATAATTTTGCTCCAAAAGGAACTTAGAAAACTTACCTAACCTTATTATAACAAGAAAAAATTATTTTAGCCTAACCCAACTAAATATATTTTATATTTGTTTACAATAATTTAATACTAAACAAACACAGTGAAATATATTTTTTTCGTTAGGTTCAGAATGATTTTGGCGAAATTATTGCATACACAAATTTTCACTTGTCCTATATGGCAAGATGAGCGTTGCTATTTAAGCCAAGATCGCAAGTTCTGCCTATTCGGCACGACATATATATATATATATATATATATATATATATATATATATATATATATATATATATATATATATATATATATATATATATATATATATATATAGCTGAACGGGATGGAGCTGCCAGCCACAGTGAGACTCAGAAGACCAGCAAATATGAAGACCTTCCCCCTTGTTAATAACTTCATCCCAATAGGGTCAGAGACCCTTGGAGCATGGGGCAAGTGTGTTCTCAAGTTCCTCAAAGAGCTTGGTGAAAAACTCATCATAGAAACCAAGGACCAGAGAGCAGCCAGCTTCCTCTTTCAGATATTCAGTGTTGTGATCCAGAGAGGAAATGCTTGCAGCATTCTGGGCACGTGGCCCACTGCAGGAGAGCTGGACGACGTATTCGAGATGTAGCTCTAAGTAGTTATCTATGTTGTTTCACTCCACATTGTATTTTTGTCAATGTATTTTGTCAATGTATTTTGTTTTTAAATAAAGCATATATGGAATATGTAGGGGGCGGTAGGAGAAATTTTCAAACAGCTTCAGGGAGAACATTGAGTTTTCCTGAAGTTTATTCTTGTCTCTGAGGATGAGGGTCCACAGGACAGTTCTAGAGGTGGTACCTCCCTATATATATATATATATATATATATATATATATATATATATATATATATATATATATATATATATATATATATATATATATATATATCGTGCCGAATAGGCAGAACTTGCGATCTTGGCTTAAATAGCAACGCTCATCTTGCCATATAGGACAAGTGAAAATTTGTGTATGCAATAATTTCGCCAAAATCATTCTGAACCTAACGAAAAAAATATATTTCACTGTGTTTCTTTAGTATTAAATTATTGTAAATAAATATAAAATATATTTAGTTGGGTTAGGCTAAAATAAATTGTTCTTGTTATAAACAGGTTAGGTAAGTTTTCAAAGTTCCTTTTGGTGCAAAATTAAATTTTTTTACATTAACATTAATCATAAAAATATATCTTTAAACTTATAAGAGAAAATTTTAGAAAGGACTTAATTTTAAATGAGTTCTTGCTAATTGACCAGTTTTACATATTCGGCACGACATATATATATATATATATATATATATATATATATATATATATATATATATATATATGCAAATTTCGCAAACGAAGCGATACAGGATGCAAAACAACCAAAGGGGAGTAGAATGATAGGTCTAAGCCTTTCGTGTTGCAATCAACACATCACCAGGAGCTTGAAAAATTGCAGAAAAGAGGAGGATGTCCAAGCAAGTACGTTCCCACAGGACCGTCTTCACTGGAATGAAGACGTCCTGTGTTTGTTTGTGTGTGTGTGTGTGTGTGTGTGTGTGTGTGTGTGTGTGTGTGTGTGTGTGTGTGTGTGTGTGTGTGTGTGTGTGTGTGTGTGTGTGTGTGTATGTGTGTGTGTGTGTGTGTGTGTGTGTGTGTGTATGTGTGTGTGTGTTTGTGTGTGTGTGTGTGTGTGTGTGTGTGTGTGTGTGTGTGTGTGTGTGTGTGTGTGTGTGTTTGTGTGTGTGTGTGTGTGTGTGTGTGTGTGTGTGTGTGTGTGTGTGTGTGTGTGTGTGTGTGTGTGTGTGTGTGTGTGTGTGTGTGTGTGTGTGTGTGTGTGTGTGTGTGTGTGTGTGTGTGTGTGTGTGTGTGTGTGTGTGCAAATTTTCTTAGTATTTGCAAATTAGGATCAAAATATTTAGCGAATTGTGAAATGCTTGTGAAAAATGTATAACAAACTAATTTCCTCTGCTCTCTGTTGTGACATCTTTTCAAATTACAAGGTGATATAGACGATTAAATAGTAAATTAGAAACGTACTTATGTACATTATTTTCCGGTACATAATACACTAGATCATATCATTCCATAACCATTTTCTCAATATTTTCAGACCCATTATTATTCCATTCATCTTTCCTTGCCTTGGTAATTCTGCTCACACCATGTCTCCATTTTTCCTCAGGAGATATTTCAAGACTTCACAAAATCCCTCAAGTGCGATCTTTCGTTACTTCACATATAACAACGAAATCAGTAAATCTCGCTAAATTTCTCAGTCACACCTGTCTCTAAGACACTTTCACACCAGACTAACTCTCTTCTCATACACACGGATCTCTCCAGTCACATAAAGTCATCAATACTTGTCAAATACGAATGAAAAGTTCAATATTAAAAAAGTTACCAAGTTCTGCTTAAATAAAGTTACATTCAAATCAAAATTTCAATACAAATAAAAGCTGCATCATTAATTTCTTGATCCATTTTTATAATTATGTTTTTATATTTGGGTATAATAACACTTAGTGATAAGTGATTATTCTAATCAGTATCCTTTTTTATCAACTTTTCCAGCGTTTCTTCACTTTATTACATGGTCATTCCTCCATCATTACCTACTATCTCTTTTTTTGTCTTCACGCACCACAGTACTTGGTCATATATGACACAACAAAGTTTACCTCTCTTATTCGAATTCACAACGTCTATAAAAACTTCAGAGGTCAGATCATCTCGAAAATTTCTCCTTACAACATAGAGATATCAGTTGCTTCCTCAATGCTTACAGGTCTTTAGCTATACTACAATCGATTCACCAAAAATTTATTCTGGTTCCAGTCTCCATCATACCATCAGAGATTAACATTTAAATATTTCACGTAGCATTTTTCTGCCATGAGTGTCCTCTCTATATATTCCCCATATCTTCTTATTAACAAGATTTTTACTAAACATGTTTCTTACAAAAATTACACAGATTTCTTAGAAATGCATTTTTGGCAACATTCCACCTGCTTATTCCTGTCATTACCGATGGCATTACTCCACATGCTCATACCTTTCTACCCATGACATCACTGCATCTGCTCATACCTTCCTACCTATGATATCAATCCTCAATGTGTGCACTACTGAAGGGGAATATTAGGTTCAGTCTCATTGGTTCGTCCAGTCCTCTCTTTCTCTGGGAGTGTCCCTTACATGTTGGTACACGAGGTTTTCAAGTATCACCTCTATTATCTTAGCCCTCCACGTTTCTGGGCCCCCAAGTACCTCCAGGTTCTCCCAGTTAATTTCTTTGTGATTGAAGTTACCCACAATCCGCAGCTTTGCCCTGCTTGCATGAGCCCTTCCGGCAACTTCAGCCAGTGTGTTAACCATCGCTATGTTACTCTCATCACATGCCTGCCTTGGCCTCCTGCTGTTCTGTAGTGCTTTATATATTACCGCAATTACCACCTTGCGTCCTCCAGACTGAAGTGCTCCTAGTATGTAGTCTCTTGCTTCTCATCTGTCTCGTCTCTCTAGTTCGTCAAAATCCCATTAGTTTTTGATGAGCAGTGCCACTCCTCCACCTCCCTCTGTTCCCTCTGTTTTTCCTCAAAATCTGATATCCCATTGGAAAGATGGCATCTGTTA
This sequence comes from Cherax quadricarinatus, assembly GCF_038502225.1. Classification (NCBI taxonomy): domain Eukaryota; kingdom Metazoa; phylum Arthropoda; class Malacostraca; order Decapoda; family Parastacidae; genus Cherax; species Cherax quadricarinatus. The sequence continues at coordinate 39,252,066 of NC_091296.1, read as the reverse complement.
TCATTCCTCTTAGCTTGGTTTCTGTGACAGCTATGATGTCCGGTGATGCCTCTTTGATTCTCTTGTGCCACTCCTCCAACTTATTCATTATGCCAATAGCGTTGGTAGTGTGCTTTTGGGTTCTACAGCATAGTGTGTGATGGGGGCTGTAAGTGTGGATTGTGGCTTGTGCTGGGATAGTGTGTTTGGTTGTGGGGTTCTGAGGATGGTTCTGTGTGTGCTTGCGCTTGTTGCTCTACCCGGCTCTGGTTGCCCTCTGCTGACTCTGTCTTTGTCTCTCTTTCTAGCCCCTTTCGTTTCTGTGTCTTCTCCCACAGCTGCTCTTATTCTGTTCTTGTTCTGTCACGGTCTAGGAACACCCTTTTGTATGTTGATGATTCCTTCAGCCGTGATTTCTCATGCAGGACCCTGTTCCAAATAATTTCTGTCTTGAAAATCAGTTTGACCAGCCTGTTTCTCCCTTTCAAGTACCCTCCTAACATATCTAGAAAGATCTGAAAATTTTACCTTGTAACTGTATTGCTTTCCACTGCTTATGTGTGAAAAATATATATACTTGGGCATTCCTCAAAAATACACTGTAATGTATGTCATACCATTTGAGTGGTTGTATAATCTCGAGAATATTTACCCAGTCAATAAAATATTGTATGCTTGTAATGTTTAATTATGGAGTGGTCATCATTAGTTTAACTTTATGCATATCAGCTTTACCCCTATATATACCCACCTGTTTAACATGTATGAATGAAATACAGCCGAGACCACCGTAGCGGCCGTGTAAATCTAGGGGTGATGTAACCCAAATTTTATTTTACAAAAACCATAATATAAGCCTGGAGTTTACCTGGAGAGGGTTTCGGGGGTCAACGCCCCCGCTGCCCGGTCTGACACCAGGCCTCATGATGGATCAGGGTCTGATCAACCAGGCTGTTACTGCTGGCCGCACGCAAGCTGACGTACGAACCACAGCCCGGTGCCTCTCCAGTGCCTTCTTGAAGACAGCCAAGGGTCTATTATGTATGCTGGGAGGCAATTGAACAGTCTTGGGCCCCGGACACCTATTGTGTTGTCTCTCATTGTACTCGTGGCGCCCATGCTTATCATCGTGGCAATGTTGCATCTCCTGCCGAGTCTTTTGCTTTCATAGGGAGTGATTTTCGTGTGCAGGTTTGGTACCAATCCCTTCAGAACCTTCCAAGTCTATATTAGCATGTATCTCTCTCGCCTGCGTTCCAGGGAATACAGATCAAGGATCTTCAACCGTTTCCAGTAGTTTAGGTGCCTTATGGTACTTATGTGTGCCGTGAAAGCTCTTTGTACACTCTCCAGGTCTGCTATGTCGCCAGCCTTGAAGGGGGACCGTTAGTGTACAGCTGTATTCCAGCCTAGAGAGCACAAGCGATTTGAAGAGAATCATCATGGGCTCGGCGTCCCTAGTTTTGAAGGTTTTCATTATCCATCCTATCATTTTCCTAGATGATGAGGTAGTTACATTGTTGTGGTCTTTGAAGGCGAGATCCTTTGGCATTGTCACTCCTAGGTCTTTCACATTACTTTTCCGCTCTACGTATAATAAAGCTCATGGAGCAGGGAGAGAGTGGACCTAGTAGTGACCATTGAAGAGGTAGGGCCAGGAGCTATGACTCGACCCCTGCAGCCAGTGTAAGCTGATCTCTCATATTTAGACTTCTGACACACACCTCATTTTTTTCTCTTTGGCTTGAGAATCATGGCAATATTAAACTGTACGACTATAATGGACTTTTATCTCGGTGGAAATGACTAGTTAAGAGTAAACAGTTTCTCAGACCAGTAGTAAATCACTCTTTCCTAACCACTGAATTTAACTAATTTAAAGTTAACATGATTTGTACCTAGATATGTATTATAGATGAATAAGGTCTCCTGATTGTTATTATTATTCACAGCAAAATCGTTTTAAAATAATGCTTTATGTCATTTATTTCTATTTGATTTTCAGTGATTTAAGGCAGTATTTTGAAATGAAGATTTACGAGGCTCGAGAACATCACTACTATATTGCTGACAATGGTGGAACAACCCCGCTCAGGAGATGAGAGTCTTGGCTCTTCCTACTGACAGTAACCCACCTTGTTTCATCCTGCTCGGTAATTTAACTGACTTCATTCCACAAAGTAATCTGAGTTTACTTCATAATACAACTTAACGTAGATCATTCCAATCCACAAACTAATTTTGCTTACTTCATTCCAAAATGTAGCCTTCATTTCACAAAGAAACCTTGCTCACTTCAATTCAGAAAGTAACGAAGTTCTCTATGTTCCTCACAGTAAACTAGCTCACTTAGTCTCACAAAGTAGAAAAACTTTTCGAAGCAACGTTATTCACTTCATTCCACACAGTAACCTAGCACACTTCACTCCACAGTAACCAGGCTAACTTCATCCCAAAAATAGAAACGTAGCTGCACTCATTCAACAAAAATAATTTAGCTCACTTCAGTCAGAAAGAAAATCTCGCCCACTTCGTTCCACAAAACAACCTACCTTAATTCATTCCACAGTCATTTCATTACCCAAAGTAACCAATCTCTCGAAAATCGACAAATTTATCGATCATAAATGATATCACTGAGGTACCAAGGTGGCATCATTTAACGTAGTTCTCTAACTCCTTCACTCTGTAGAGTGCCACAGTTCACGTCCTTCTGAAGATCAACTCACTTCGTCCCACAAAGAAATCTTGATCATTTTATTCAGCAAAATAACCTAGTTCACATCATTCCACGAAGTAACCTATCTAACTTCATTATACAAAGCACTGTTCAATTCATTATATAAAGCAACTCTGTTCAGTTCATTATATAAAGCAACTCTGCTCAGTTCATTATATAAAGCAACTCTGTTCAGTTCATTATATAAAGCAACTCTGCTCAGTTCGTTATATAAAGCAACTCTGTTCAGTTCATTATATAAAGCAACTCTGCTCAGTTCATTATATAAAGCAACTCTGTTCAATTCGTTATATAAAGCAACTCTGCTCAGTTCGTTATATAAAGCAACTCTGCTCAGTTCGTTATATAAAGCAACTCTGCTCAGTTCATTATATAAAGCAGCTCTGCTCAGTTCATTATATAAAGCAACTCTGTTCAGTTCATTATATAAAGCAACTCTGCTCAGTTCATTATATAAAGCAACTCTGCTCAGTTCATTATATAAAGCAACTCTGTTCAGTTCATTATATAAAGCAACTCTGCTCAGTTCATTATATAAAGCAACTCTGCTCAGTTCATTATATAAAGCAACTCTGTTCAGTTCATTATATAAAGCAGCTCTGCTCAGTTCATTATATAAAGCAACTCTGCTCAGTTCATTATATAAAGCAACTCTGCTCAGTTCATTATATAAAGCAACTCTGCTCAGTTCATTATATAAAGCAACTCTGTTCAGTTCATTATATATAAAGCAACTCTGTTCAGTTCATTATATATAAAGCAACTCTGCTCAGTTCATTATATATAAAGCAACTCTGCTCAGTTCATTATATATAAAGCAGCTCTGCTCAGTTCATTATATAAAGCAGCTCTGCTCAGTTCATTATATATAAAGCAACTCTGTTCAGTTCATTATATATAAAGCAACTCTGTTCAGTTCATTATATATAAAGCAACTCTGTTCAGTTCATTATATATAAAGCAACTCTGTTCAGTTCATTATATATAAAGCATCTCTGCTCAGTTCATTATATAAAGCAGCTCTGCTCAGTTCATTATATATAAAGCAACTCTGTTCAGTTCATTATATATAAAGCAACTCTGTTCAGTTCATTATATATAAAGCAACTCTGTTCAGTTCATTATATATAAAGCAACACTGTTCAGTTCATTATATATAAAGCAACTCTGCTCAGTTCATTATATAAAGCAACTCTGTTCAGTTCATTGTATATAAAGTAACTCTGTTCAGTTCATTATATATAAAGCAACTCTGCTCAGTTCATTATATATAAAGCAACTCTGTTCAGTTCATTATATATAAAGCAACTCTGTTCAGTTCATTATATAAAGCAACTCTGCTCAGTTCATTATATAAAGCAACTCTGCTCAGTTCATTATATAAAGCAACTCTGCTCAGTTCATTATATATCAAGCAACTCTGTTCAGTTCATTATATAAAGCAACTCTGCTCAGTTCATTATATAAAGCAACTCTGCTCAGATCATTATATAAAGCAACTCTGCTCAGTTCATTATATAAAGCAACTCTGCTCAGTTCATTATATAAAGCAACTCTGCTCAGTTCATTATATAAAGCAACTCTGCTCAGTTCATTATATAAAGCAACTCTGCTCAGTTCATTATATAAAGCAACTCTGCTCAGTTCATTATATATAAAGCAACTCTGTTCAGTTCATTATATAAAGCAACTCTGCTCAGTTCATTATATACTCTGCTCAGTTCATTATATAAAGCAGCTCTGCTCAGTTCATTAGCTCCACAAAGTAACAATGGTCACATAATTTTGCAAAATAAACTAGCTCACTTCATTCCACAAAAATAACTTAGCTGAATCCATTCCACACAGGAACCTAGTCTTTTCATTCCACACAGGAACCTATTCCACACAGGAACCTAGTCTTTTCATTCCACACAGGAACCTAGTCTCATTATATCTTTTCATTCCACACAGCCTAGTCTCTGGAACTAGTTTTTCATTACACAGGAACCTAGTCTTTTCATTCCACACAGGAACAGTCTTTTCATTCCACACAGGAACCTAGTCTTTTCATACACAGGAACCTAGTCTTTTCATTCCACACAGGAACCTAGTCTTTTCATTCCACACACGAACCTAGTCTTTTCATTCCACACAGGAACCTAGTCTTTTCATTCCACACAGGAACCTAGTCTTTTCATTCCACACAGGAACCTAGTCTTTTCATTCCACACAGGAACCTAGTCTTTTCATTCCACACAGGAACCTAGTCTTTTCATTCCACACAGGAACCTAGTCTTTTCATTCCACACAGGAACCTAGTCTTTTCATTCCACACAGGAACCTAGTCTTTTCATTCCACACAGGAACCTAGTCTTTTCATTCCACACAGGAACCTAGTCTTTTCATTCCACACAGGAACCTAGTCTTTTCATTCCACACAGGAACCTAGTCTTTTCATTCCACACAGGAACCTAGTCTTTTCATTCCACACAGGAACCTAGTCTTTTCATTCCACACAGGAACCTAGTCTTTTCATTCCACACAGGAACCTAGTCTTTTCATTCCACACAGGAACCTAGTCTTTTCATTCCACACAGGAACCTAGTCTTTTCATTCCACACAGGAACCTAGTCTTTTCATTCCACACAGGAACCTAGTCTTTTCATTCCACACAGGAACCTAGTCTTTTCATTCCACACAGGAACCTAGTCTTTTCATTCCACACAGGAATCTAGTCTTTTCATTCCACACAGGAACCTAGTCTTTTCATTCCACACAGGAACCTAGTCTTTTCATTCCACACAGGAACCTAGTCTTTTCATTCCACACAGGAACCTAGTCTTTTCATTCCACACAGGAACCTAGTCTTTTCATTCCACACAGGAACCTAGTCTTTTCATTCCACACAGGAACCTAGTCTTTTCATTCCACACAGGAACCTAGTCTTTTCATTCCACACAGGAACCTAGTCTTTTCATTCCACACAGGAACCTAGTCTTTTCATACCACACAGGAACCTAGTCTTTTCATTCCACACAGGAACCTAGTCTTTTCATTCCACACAGGAATCTAGTCTTTTCATTCCACACAGGAACTAAGTCTTTTCATTCCACACAGGAACCTAGTCTTTTCATTCCACACAGGAACCTAGTTTCTTCATTCCACACAGAACCTAGTCTTTTCATTCCACACAGGAACTAAGTCTTTTCATTCCACACAGGAACCTAGTCTTTTCATTCCACACAGGAACCTAGTTTCTTCATTCCACACAGAACCTAGTTTTTTCATTCCACACAGGAACTAAGTCTTTTCATTCCACACAGGAACCTAGTCTTTTCATTCCACACAGGAACCTAGTTTCTTCATTCCACACAGAACCTAGTTTTTTCATTCCACACAGGAACCTAGTTTCTTCATTCCACACAGAACCTAGTCTTTTCATTCCACACAGGAACTAAGTCTTTTCTTTCCACACAGGAATCTAGTCTTTTCATTCCACACAGGAACCTAGTCTTTTCATTCCACACAGGAACCTAGTTTCTTCATTCCACACAGAACCTAGTTTTTTCATTCCACACAGGAACTAAGTCTTTTCATTCCACACAGGAACCTAGTCTTTTCATTCCACACAGGAACCTAGTTTCTTCATTCCACACAGAACCTAGTTTTTTCATTCCACACAGGAACCTAGTTTCTTCATTCCACACAGAACCTAGTCTTTTCATTCCACACAGGAACTAAGTCTTTTCATTCCACACAGGAATCTAGTCTTTTCATTCCACACAGGAACCTAGTCTTTTCATTCCACACAGGAACTAAGTCTTTTCATTCCACACAGGAATCTAGTCTTTTCATTCCACACAGGAACCAAGTCTTTTCATTCCACACAGGAACCTAGTCTTTTCATTCCACACAGGAACCAAGTCTTTTCATTCCACACAGGAACCAAGTCTTTTCATTCCACACAGGAACCTAGTCTTTTCATTCCACACAGGAACTAAGTCTTTTCATTCCACACAGGAATCTAGTCTTTTCATTCCACACAGGAACCAAGTCTTTTCATTCCACACAGGAACCTAGTCTTTTCATTCCACACAGGAACTAAGTCTTTTCATTCCACACAGGAATCTAGTCTTTTCATTCCACACAGGAATCTAGTCTTTTCATTCCACACAGGAACCAAGTCTTTTCATTCCACACAGGAATCTAGTCTTTTCATTCAACACAGGAACCAAGTCTTTTCATTCCACACAGGAACCTAGTCTTTTCATTCCACACAGGAACTAAGTCTTTTCATTCCACACAGGAATCTAGTCTTTTCATTCCACACAGGAACCTAGTCTTTTCATTCCACACAGGAACCTAGTCTTTTCATTCCACACAGGAACCTAGTCTTTTCATTCCACACAGGAACTAAGTCTTTTCATTCCACACAGGAATCTAGTCTTTTCATTCCACACAGGAATCTAGTCTTTTCATTCCACACAGGAACCAAGTCTTTTCATTCCACACAGGAATCTAGTCTTTTCATTCCACACAGGAACCTAGTCTTTTCATTCCACACAGGAACCTAGTCTTTTCATTCCACACAGGAACTAAGTCTTTTCATTCCACACAGGAATCTAGTCTTTTCATTCCACACAGGAATCTAGTCTTTTCATTCCACACAGGAACCAAGTCTTTTCATTCCACACAGGAATCTAGTCTTTTCATTCCACACAGGAACCAAGTCTTTTCATTCCACACGGGAACCTAGTCTTTTCATTCCACACAGGAACTAAGTCTTTTCATTCCACACAGGAATCTAGTCTTTTCATTCCACACAGGAACCTAGTCTTTTAATTCCACACAGGAACCTAGTGTTTTCATTCCACACAGGAACTAAGTCTTTTCATTCCACACAGGAATCTAGTCTTTTCATTCCACACAGGAACCAAGTCTTTTCATTCCACACAGGAATCTAGTCTTTTCATTCCACACAGGAACCAAGTCTTTTCATTCTACACAGGAACCTAGTCTTTTCATTCCACACAGGAATCTAGTCTTTTCATTCCACACAGGAACCAAGTCTTTTCATTCCACACAGGAACCTAGTCTTTTCATTCCACACAGGAACCAAGTCTTTTCATTCCACACAGGAACCTAGTCTTTTCATTCCACACAGGAACCTAGTCTTTTCATTCCACACAGGAACCTAGTCTTTTCATTCCACACAGGAATCTAGTCTTTTCATTCCACACAGGAACCTAGTCTTTTCATTCCACACAGGAACCTAGTCTTTTCATTCCACACAGGAATCTAGTCTTTTCATTCCACACAGGAACCAAGTCTTTTCATTCCACACAGGAACCTAGTCTTTTCATTCCACAAAGGAACCTAGTCTTTTCATTCCACACAGGAATCTAGTCTTTTCATTCCACACAGGAACCTAGTCTTTTCATTCCACACAGGAACCTAGTCTTTTCATTCCACACAGGAATCTAGTCTTTTCATTCCACACAGGAACCAAGTCTTTTCATTCCACACAGGAACCTAGTCTTTTCATTCCACACAGGAACCTAGTCTTTTCATTCCACACAGGAATCTAGTCTTTTCATTCCACACAGGAACCTAGTCTTTTCATTCCACACAGGAACCTAGTCTTTTCATTCCACACAGGAATCTAGTCTTTTCATTCCACACAGGAACCAAGTCTTTTCATTCCACACAGGAACCTAGTCTTTTCATTCCACACAGGAACCTAGTCTTTTCATTCCACACAGGAATCTAGTCTTTTCATTCCACACAGGAACCTAGTCTTTTCATTCCACACAGGAACCTAGTCTTTTCATTCCACACAGGAACCAAGTCTTTTCATTCCACACAGGAACCAAGTCTTTTCATTCCACACAGGAACCTAGTCTTTTCACTCCACACAGGAACCTAGTCTTTTCATTCCACACAGGAATCTAGTCTTTTCATTCCACACAGGAACCTAGTCTTTTCATTCCACACAGGAACCAAGTCTTTTCATTCCACACAGGAACCTAGTCTTTTCATTCCACACAGGAACCTAGTCTTTTCATTCCACACAGGAATCTAGTCTTTTCATTCCACACAGGAACCTAGTCTTTTCATTCCACACAGGAACCTAGTCTTTTCATTCCACACAGGAATCTAGTCTTTTCATTCCACACAGGAACCAAGTCTTTTCATTCCACACAGGAACCAAGTCTTTTCATTCCATACAGGAACCTAGTCTTTTCATTCCACACAGAAATCTAGTCTTTTCATTCCACACAGGAACCTAGTCTTTTCATTCCACACAGAAATCTTTGTCTTTTCATTCCACACAGGAACCAAGTCTTTTCATTCCACACAGGAACCAAGTCTTTTCATTCCACACAGGAACCTAGTCTTTTCATTCCACACAGGAACCTAGTCTTTTCATTCCACACAGGAAGCTAGTCTTTTCATTCCACACAGGAACCTAGTCTTTTCATTCCACACAGGAACCTAGTCTTTTCATTCCACACAGGAACCTAGTCTTTTCATTCCACACAGGAACCTAGTCTTTTCATTCCACACAGGAACCTAGTCTTTTCATTCCACACAGGAACCTAGTCTTTTCATTCCACACAGGAACCTAGTCTTTTCATTCCACACAGAAATCTAGTCATTTCACAAAGTAACGAACCTCACATCATTCTAGAACATAATCTCGCTCAATTCCTTCCACATAATTCCTTTCACGTAGCTGACAAGTTCATTTCATTCCAAGATCTCATCATTCCATAAGGTAAGCCAGGGAAAATCATTCCATACAGAAACCAAGGCAACTTCACTTCATAAAGTAACGTTATTCACTTCAATCCACAATAGACATGCATCACTTCTACAAAATAACCCGCCATCTCCTTATTTTCATCACCCTTTTCTTAAAGAATTTTAGTTTTCCTCATTGCTTCGTTTGACTCACCTGAACATTGATGGAGGACATAGGTTTAGGAGACCTGGGAAAAGTTCTGTACACATTGCTGGGGTAAGGAATGGAGGCACAGATGTGTACACTACCGAAGCCGCCTTCTTCTGGGGTAGATGGACTCTTGTTCATCACCTCAACATTACCTGAGGACGACGTGGCTGTTGTATTTACGATTAAGCTATATTAAACGTGGAATATATATTTAAACAATATGCAGAACAACCACTGGGTAAAAATAGCGAAATTCCAACCGATTTCGTGAATTCTCACATTGCACAATGTAACAATTTTTGTTCCTGGCAAGTAAGTGTTATTTTCCAACTCTTTTTATTGCAAAACAATGGAAAATGTCTATTATTCCTTTAAACTTTGCTTTTGTGGCTTACAGGATGAATGTTTGACAAAAAAATGGCTAAATATCAATATTTTTGGCTAGTTTTGGATGCAAAACAACAACATAAAATAAATAAAATTTACAAGAATAAAATAAAATTTACACAAATTTTATTTTTAACTTTCGGAAACATATTTGCAAAGTTAAAAGCGAACAGTTTTTCTAGATCTGCCAACAAATCACTTTCCCGTTTACAGAGACCCTGAGATCTGCAATCAAATTGGTGTCCGCCAGGACGTTGACACGTCTCCAGGGCAGCTCTCCCTTGGGCTGCTAGCGGAGTCGCTGACCTCTTGGACCTCATAGGGTGGGTCGATGGTGCTACTGCAAGCAGCAGTTCCTGGCTCAACTAGGCATCTGTTTGCAATGGCTGTCTGGCTGTTCTACCGAGGAGGGACAGGCACCTAGCAACATCTGTTGTTGGGGCAATGAATGGAGTCCCTAGAATGTTTGTTAATTGCTTATTACTCTGTAATTTGTTCATGATTGTAACCATGTATGGTCCTTGTAATGATTGTGACCAGCTCTACCTGGAGCTCATTACCTTTGTAACTTGGTCATGATTGTGACCAAATCTAGTTCATAACCTTTGTAACTTGTCATGAGTGTGACCAGCTCTACCTGGAGCTCAGCTCTACCTGGAGCTCATTACCTTTGTAACTTGTCATGATTGTGACCAGATCTAGTTCATTAACTTTGTAACTTGTTCAGCTATCAAAATTTTGGAATCCAGTCCACAGACCAATTATCTGTTGACTACCACCCACAGGATGAGTATGGGGTGGCTATCGCCCACAGAATGGGTATGGGGTGACTACCGCCCACAGAATGGGTATGGGGTGACTACCGCCCACAGAATGGGTATGGGGTGACTACCGCCCACAGAATGGGTATGGGGTGCATGATAAAGATATTAAACTAAAACGTTTAAGCCCTCAAATGTAGTCTGCCATCATGTTCTCATTACAAGATTCCTGATATCTGTGTTTAAAGTCCATTATACGTATCTTAAGGAACATTCTACAGCCCATCTGACCACAGGTTTTTACCAAAGTCTTAACAAGTTCTACATAATTGTCAGCCTTGTTGTTGCCCAGAAAGACCTGTACTACAGCAACAAAACTCTCCCAGGCTTCCTTTTCCTTCTCTTTGAGCCTCTTTGGATATTCTGAGCACTCAACGATTTTCCTGATATGTGGTCCAGTGAAGATGCCAGCCTTCACTTTGGCCTCTGATAGTTGGGAAACAAGTCTTGAAGATACTTGATGGCTGCAGTCTCTTTGTCAAGAGTTGTAATAAAGTGTTTCATTAGCTCTAATTTGATATATATATATATATATATATATATATATATATATATATATATATATATATATATATATATATATATATATATATATATATATATATATATATATAAATATATATATATGCAAAGAATTCGCAAGAGCAGGCGAAATATACACAAACACTGATCTCTGGCTAAAGAAGACTCGAACCTACGAACCTTGGAACAAAGTACGCAGTGCTATACCATTCTCACCACACTGGCTGGCTGCCTTAGATCAACGTCTAGCATTGTGCTAGGCGCCAAGGTATTGGTCCAGTGTGGTGAGAATGATATAGCAGTGCGTACCTTGTACCAAGGTTCGTAGGTTCGAGTCTCCTTCGGACAGAGATCAGTGTTTATATATATATATATATATATATATATATATATATATATATATATATATATATATATATATATATATATATATATATATATATTGTATATATATTTCAACAAGTCGGCCTTCTCCCACCGAGGCAGGGTGACCCAAAAAGAAAGAAAATCCCCCAAAAGAAAATACTTTCATCATCAATCAACACTTTCACCTCACACATAATCACTGCTTTTGCAGAGGTGCACAGAATATAACAGTTTAGAAGTATATATGTATAAAAAATCCACGATATATACCTCCAAACTGCCAGTATCCCAAACCCCTCCTTTAGAGTGCAGGCATTATACTTCCCATTTTCAGTACTCAAGTCCGGTTATATAAAATAACCGGTTTCCCTGAATCCATTCACAAAAAATTACCCTGCTCACACTCCAACAGCTCGTCAGGTCCCAAATACCATTTGTCTCTATTCACTCTTATTTAACACGCTCATGCACGCTTGCTGGAAGTCCAAGCCCTTCGCCCACAAAACCTCTTTTACCCCCTCCCTCCAACCTTTTCGAGGACGACCCCTACCCCTCCTTCCTCTCCCTACAGATTTATACGCTCTCTATGTCATTCTAATTTGATCTATTCTCTCTAAATGACCAAACCACCTCAACAAACCCTCTTCAGCCCTCTGACTAATACTATTATTAACTCCACACCTTCTCCTAATTTCCACACTCCGATTTTTCTGCATAATATTTACACCACACATTGCTCTTAGACAGGACATCTCCACTGCCTCCAACCGTCTCCTCGCTGCTGCATTTACAACCCAAACTTCAAACCCATATAAGAGTGTTGGTACTTCTATACTTTCATACATTCCCTTCTTTGCCTCCATAGATAACATTTTTTGCGTCCACATATACCTCAACGCACCACTCACCTTTTTTCCTTCATCAATTCTATGATTAACCTCATCCTTCATAAATCCATCCGCCGACACGTCAACTCCCAAATATCTGAAAACATTCACTTCTTCCATACTCCTCCTCCCAAATTTGACATCCAATTTTTCTTTATCTAAATCATTTGATACTCTCATCACCTTACTCTCTTCTATGTTCACTTTCAACTTTCTACCTTTACACACACTCCCAAATTCGTTAATTAACCTTTGCAGTTTTTCTTTAGAATCTCCCATAGGCACAGTATCATCAGCAAAAAGTAACTCTGTCACTTCCCATTTTGGAACATAAGAACATAAGAACGAAGGAACACTGCAGAAGGCCTACTGGCCCATGCGAGGCAGGTCCAAGTCTCCTACCGGCTTAAGCCAATGCACCCAACCTAGTCAGGTCAGGTCACATTGACTTAAGGGAGGAACACGGCAACCGACCTGTTAGCACAAGCTATCAGGTCTAACTCACACCCACCCACATCTACTCATGTATTTATCCAACCTATTTTTAAAGCTACACAACGTTCTGGCCTCTATAACGGTACTTGGGAGTTTGTTCCACTCATCCACAACTCTATTACCAAACCAGTACTTTCCTATATCCTTCCTGAATCTGAATTTTTCCAACTTAAAACCATTGCTGCGAGTCCTGTCTAGGCTAGATATTTTCAGCACACTATTTACATCCCCTTTATTTATTCCTGTCTTCCATTTATACACCTCAATCATATCCCCCCTAATTCTACGTCTTTCTAGAGAGTGCAGTTTCAGGGCCCTTAGTCTATCCTCATAGGGAAGGTTTCTGATACATGGGATCATCTTTGTCATCCTCCTTTGTACATTTTCCAGAGAATTTATATCCATTCTGTAATACGGTGACCAAAACTGTGCAGCATAATCTAAATGAGGCCTAACCAAGGATGTATAGAGTTGAAGAACAACCTGAGGACTCCTATTATTTATGCTTCTTGATATGAAGCCAAGGATTCTATTAGCTTTATTGCGAACACTTATGCACTGTTGTCTTGGTTTCAGATTACTGCTAACCAGAACTCCTAAATCTTTTTCGCAATCCGTAATATTAAGATCTACATTATTTAGTTTATATGTGGCATGGTTATTGTCCTGTCCAACATTTAGAACTTTGCATTTGTCTATATTAAACTGCATCTGCCACTTCTCCGACCACTGCATCAGTCTATTCAAATCTTCCTGGAGTGCTCGAATGTCCTCGTCAGAATGAATTCGACGGCCTATTTTGGTGTCATCGGCAAACTTGCCGATGTCGCTCTTTATGCCCTCATCTATGTCGTTTATGTAGATTGTGAACAGCAGGGGGCCCAACACTGACCCCTGTGGAACACCGCTCGTGACGCTTCCCCACTCTGATTTCTCCCCATTTATGCAAACTCTCTGCTGCCTATTTGTCAACCATGCCTCTATCCAGGAAAAAATTTCTCCTCCTATTCCATGTGCTTTAATTTTCCTCAATAGTCTCTGATGTGGGACCCTGTCAAAAGCCTTACTGAAGTCCATATACACAATATCATATTCATTACCATGATCTACCTCCTCAAATACCTTAGTGAAAAAAGTTAATAAATTCGTAAGGCAGGAACGCCCCTTTGTAAAACCATGCTGAGATTCGTTGATTAATTTATGCTTTTCAAGATGGCTACGAACTGCCTCGGCAATTATTGATTCCATAAATTTTCCCACTATGGAGGTTAGGCTTATTGGTCTATAGTTCGAAGCTAAGGACCTGTCACCTGTTTTGAAAATAGGTATCACATTTGCCATTTTCCACTTATCTGGCACCATGCCAGTTTGTAGTGATATGTTGAAAAGATTAGCCAAAGGTGTGCTAAGCTCCTCTTTACATTCCTTTAGAACCCTTGCATACAGTTCATCAGGGCCTGGGGATTTGTTAGGTTTTAATTTATCTATTTGCCTAAGGACCATGTCACTTGTGACCCTAATAGTGCACAGTTTATTATCGTCCTGTTCTACATAATTTATCATTACTGGAATATCGCTGGTATCCTCCTGTGTAAAAACTGAGAGGAAGTATGTGTTAAAAATTCTACACATTTCCTTATCACTGTCAGTGAGCTGACCGGAGGAACTTTTGAGTGGGCCTATCTTGTCCCTGATCTTACTTCTGTATACCTGAAAGAATCCTTTTGGGTTAGTCTTCGATTCTTTTGCAACTTTAACCTCATAATCTCTTTTTGCTTTTCTAATTCCCTTTTTTATTTCTCTCTTTAACTGAATATATCGATTTCTTAATTGCCCCTCTCCTCTTTTGATTTGCCTATATATGCCTCTCTTTTGACCAATCAGATATTTTAATCTATTGTTCATCCATTTAGGATCATTTTTGTTTGATCTGATTTCCCTATTTGGAACATAATTTGACTGAGCAGCTAGAACTATGCCCTGGAAAGCATCATATCGGCAACCATCACCACCTACCTGACCCTTAGTCAGGTCATTCCACTTCAGCCCACCTAAGTAATTTTTCAGTCCTATGAAATCAGCCAAGCGAAAGTCAGGGACGGAGACTTGATTGCCATTATTAGGGGAATTCCATGATATATTAAAACTGAGTGATTTGTGATCACTCTCCCCAAGCTCATCATTAACCTCAAGATTATTAATTAGTGTTTCCCTACTGGCAAGAACCAAGTCAAGGAGGTTATTTCCCCTAGTTGGCTCTGTCACAAACTGTTTTAAAAAGCAATCCTGGATCGTGTCAAGAAAGTCACCTGACTCTAAATTTCCTGTCAAATTGCTCCAGTCAATCTGTCTATAGTTGAAATCTCCCATTAGCACAACATTTTCGTATGTAGATGCCTTACGAATTTCGTCCCATAGAAGTTTACTGCACTCCCTATCAAGATTTGGGGCCCTGTAAATCACACCCAAAATTAGTTTTTCTCGGCCCTCGAGAAGCTGTAACCAAACAGATTCAGTGGCTGACGCTTCTAATTTAATATCTTGTCTAACACAACAATTTAAGTTGTCTCTGACATACATCGCTACTCCACCACCTTTCCTGTTGACCCTGTCAGTGTGGAATAATTTATAGCCTTGTATGTGACATTCAGAGGGCATCTCTCTATCTTTCAGATTGAGCCAGGTCTCTGTTATAGCAATAATATCTATGTTTCCTGCACTTGCAATTAATCTTAGCTCATCTATCTTATTTCTAACACTCCTGCTATTAGTATAGTAAACCTTAAGGGAGTTAGTCCCTTGCTGCCCTCTGCTGTCCCCCTTTGTTTGCTGACCTGTTCTATTGTCTTTATTTATAACTTCATGCTGAAAAAACATAAATGGAACTTGTTTCTGAACAATTTGTAACCAGTAAAAAAATAGAAATAGGAACTACTTATCAACAATGACACATTGCAATGGGATGCAACTTACAAATGAAATATTCCTGAGTTCCCTGAGAAAGAACAATCATTTCACATCACTAATTTTGCAAATGAAAGTTCATGAAACAATTTTTATCCTTCTTTATGCACAGATTTACTTTACATATGGCACAGCAAAATGAGGATGTGACATGATTATTCTTTTTGCTGCAAAACTTGCATGAAAGCAGCTTACCTAACACTGGCCAGTGACCTAGCTGTTTATCCAGCCTCACACTGTCATCTGGCCTTTCTGCACGTTGGTACTGAAATGCAGATGGGTATTCCACCTTTGACAAAGCTTCATTACTGCCAACCAAAGAAGTACTGGGTGAATCTCGACTTCGTCTCATGCTGGTGCGGTTGAACTTTTGTCCTTTGGATCTTGCAGTGACAGAGATGTCAAGCCTGAATAGCTTCAGTGGTGTGCATGGCATGTTTAGTGACCTACAATCACGACAGTAAAGAAGCCATGCATTCACAACAGCAACATCCAAAACATAAGCAAAGAGCCGCATGTACCAACGCTTTGATTTCATTGGTGTTTTGTAAAGATGGACCAACATGTTACTTTTGTCGATACCTCCCATGTTTGCGTTGTAGTTCTTGATGATGCCTGGGCACTCAAAGTGGTCTTTCTTCTTTGATGCCTTGTCATATCTTTCAATAAGACCCAAAGGATAAACTCCGACATCATTTGTGACTAGAGTCACAACTTTGTTGTCCTTCCATCTTACAAGAAGGATATGATCATTGCTTTGGAAATCAAAATAGCCCCTGGCCACATTATTCTTTTGCATTTCTTTCACAGGCATCAGTTGTGGCTTACCACATCTATTATCACGTATTGTTCCAGTGTACCTGCAGTTATACTTGTCTCTCAGTACCTTGACCAAAGGTAGACTTGAAAAGAAATTATCAGCATAGACTGCTGATGTTTTTCTTTGGTCAAGAGATGCTGCAAGTACAAGAACAATCCTGGAACTCATTGGGAGTTTATTTTCTTCATTTGACAGCTTTATGTGATGGTTCTCAAAAGTTGGGTTACCTTGATACATCAGTATATCATGTATGATTCCATCTTCACTGCTACGACAGAAGAGTTTGAAACCCCACTTGTCTGGTTTGTTTTTGATGTATTGCCTTAGGTTTCCAGCTGTTTTACCCTTGAAAGCAACCATAACTTCATCAACAGACTGCTTGGGTGTAGCTGGAACTTTCAAGCAAGCTTTAGTCAGTCCATTGTAAAGAGGCCTTATTTTGTAGAATCTGTCATTATCCTTCTTTTTTGTGTTATCATTGAAATGAATGGTACGCCTCAGCAACCTAAACCTCTTTGATCCCATGACTTCTGCAACTTGAATTGTCCTACTTGCACTTCTCCAATAGTCCTCAATGGATGGCTGTACAGTGTAACCCATATACAACAGAATACCTATAAACCTAGTCATTTCCTCAGAATCTGTTTGAAAAGTAGTATGTATGTCTTTTTGCCTGGCATACAAATTAGTTTGAAATGTAATGTTGTCTATCATGTCTTGAGTAAAAAAGTCTGTAAAATAATCATATGCACACCTAACTTCAACAGGCTTTTCATGTTCATATTTAGGCAAAGGGTCATTGTGGATGTCCTCATTCTTCCATTTGGTGTCTACTTGAGAAGCAAGATCATCTTGAAGCACTTCTTCATCAGGGTATTCCTCCATAGTAATACGTTTCTTCCTCTTGTTCAATTTTTTTTTTTTTGGTGGTGGCGCAGCTTCCTCCTCCCCATCTGTTGACACCTCTGCATCTGGTGGCAAGAATTCATCCTCACTATCCAGGAAATCCATGTCATCTGAGTCTTGATCTGAGTCAGTATCATCCCAAACACAGACAAATTTCGAGGTAGCCTTGGAGGACTCACCGTAGAACAATTTCTTATTGATCTGGAAGGACAATAAAAACATTCTGTACACACCCAGACCATTACTGAATTCATATATACACTACCAAATTCTATTGAAATATTTATATACCGAAACTTGAAAACTGCACCTAAAAGGGCAGGAACGGCCGTGCATGGTCCTATTTTGTTGCACTTTTTTCATTTGCATGGTGCACTCGTAATATGCTTCACAACGCCTTCATATATATATCAAAATATGGCTAAACTATTCATTTACACACTAGACACACAAATCAGTACTTACCGACATTGTATTGGGTGAAATGCTTCAGTATATAAGGAGCACTATACCGAGAAACACGAGTTTTGGCGCCGGCAAGGTAGAAGTGTTTACATTCTGCTGTCTCGACCAATGGGAAGCGAGCAGCCGCCATCACCGCTCAGCCTGGGCGACTCAGGGAAGGTCTGTGATTGGTCAGAAATAGAGAATGGGAACCTAGATGCGCGGCGGGAGTTGTAGGACGTGCGCAAAAAACCACGCTATGAGGACAGACTTCACTCGGGTCTGCCCGGTAAAGGGATTTATTAATGAAATCTATAGCTGACCTGTACTTATCTAGCAGCTCTTCTCTCCTACCCTTCCCAATATCATTTCCACCAGCACTGAGACAGATAATGGGCTTGTTCCCATTACCTGACATGATATTATCCAGCCTGTTGACAATGTCCCCAACACCAGCTCCAGGGAAGCACACTCTATCTCTCATCTTCTTATTCCTATTACAAAAAGCACGGTCAATATATCTTACCTGAGAGTCACCAACCACAAGAATGCGCTTACCTTCATTAGCAGGGGCAGTAGTACCCTTACCTTCACTGGCCACTGAAGTACATTCATCCTGGAGAACAGAGAAGCGATTTCCTACCTTCAGATCTTCACTCTTAACTTTCCTTACTCTGATGCGCCTCCCATTACTGTGAACAACTCGCCACTTGTAGCAGGTGCTGGGCTGCACCTCACTGCTGGTAGCCGTTGCTACCTCCCCAACTACAGCCTCATCACAGCGAGAGACAGACTGCACCTCACTGCTAGAAGTCTCATTCCCCACAACTCCAGCCACCTCACACTCTCTCCCAGACCCATTGAGGTGGACCTTCAGCCTCCTAATCTCCTCCTGGAGAAGCAAGACCTCCTCCTTCAACTCTCCAACCTCAGTTTTTAAAACACTGCAGAAGCAAGCCATGCTTTGTAACCGTCCACGCTAATCCCCAAAGCAGCTCAGGGTCTGTGACCTCACGTGACGACTGACCACTGACGACTGACGACTGACCACTGACGACTGACGACTGACCACTGACGACTGACGACTGACCACTGACGACTGACGACTGACCACTGACGACTCAACGACTGACCACTGACGACTGACGACTGACCACTGACGACTTTTCTAAATCCATAAATGCAATAAAAACGTCCTTACCTTTATCTAAATACTGCTCACATATATGCTTCAATGTTACTAAACACTTGATCTACACATCCCCTACCCACTCTGAAACCTCCTTGCTCATCCGCAATCCTACATTCTGTCTTACCTTTAATTCTTTCAATAATAACCCTACCGTACACTTTTCCTGGTATGCTCAGTAAACTTATTCCTCTATAATTTTTACAATCTCTTTTGTCCCCCTTCCCTTTATATAAAGGGACTATACATGCTCTCCGTCAATCCCTAGGTACCTTCGCCTCTTTCATACATTTATTAAACAAAAATACCAACCACTCCAACACTATATCCTCCCCCCCTGCTTTTAACATTTCTGTCATGATCCCGTCAGTTCCAGTTGCTTTTCCCCCTTTCATTCTACGTAATGCCTCACGCATCTCGCCCACACTCACATCCTGCTCTTCTTCACTCCTAATAGATGGTATACCTCCCTGGCCAGTGCATGAAATTACCACCTCCCTTTCATCGTCGACATTTAAACGTTCCTCAAAATATTCTCGCCATCTATCCAAAACCTCCATCTCCCCATCTACTAACTCCCCTACTCTGCTTTTAACTAATAAATCCATTTGTTCCCTAGGCTTTCTTAACTTGTTTAACTCACTCCAAAAAAAATTTCTTATTTTCATTAAAATTTCTTGACAGTGCCTCTCCCACTCTATCATCTGCTCTCCTTTTGCACTCTCTAACCACTCTCTTTACCTTTCTTTTACTCTCCATATACTCTACTCTTCTTATAACACTTCTGCTTTGTAAAAACATCTCATAAGCTAACTTTTTCTCTTTTATCACACCCTTTATTTCATCATTCCACCAATTACTCCTCTTTCCTCCTGCACCCACCCTCCTATAACCACAAACTTCTGCCCCACATTCTAATACTGCATTTTTAAAACCATTCCAACCCTCTTCAACCCCCCCCCCCACTACTCATACCTGTACCAGCCCACCTTTCTGCCAATAATTGCTTATATTTCAGCCGAACTTCCTCCTCCCTTAGTTTATACACTTTCACCCCGCTCTTGTTGTTGACATTTTCCTCTTATCCCATCTACCTCTTACTCTAACTGTAGCTACAACTAAATAATCCGATATATCAGTTGCCCCTCTATTAACGTGTACATCCTGGAGCCTACCCATCAACCTTTTATCCACCATAACATAATCTAACAAACTACTTTCATTACATGCTACATCATACTTTGTATATTTGTTTATCCTCTTTTTCATAAAATATGTATTACTTATTACCAAACCTCTTTCTACACATAGCTCAATTAATTAAAGGCTCCCCATTTTCATTTACCCTTGGCACCCCAAATTTACCTACTACTCCCTCCACAACATTTTTGCCCACTTTAGCATTAAAATCACCAACCACCATTACTCTCACACTTGGTTCAAAACTCCCCACTCATTCACTCAACATTCCCCAAAATCTCTCTCTCTCCTCTATACTTCTCTCTTCTCCAGGTGCATATACGCTTACTATAATCCACTTCTCACATTCAACCTTTGTTTTACTCCACACAATCCTTTAATTAATATATTTATAGTCCCTCTTTTCCTGCCATAGCTTATCTTTCAACATTATTGCTACTCCTTCTTTAGCTCTAACTCTATTAGAAACCCCTGACCTAATCCCATTTATTCCTCTCCATTGAAACTCTCCCACCCCCTTCAGCTTTGTTTCACTTAAAGCCAGGACATCCAGTTTCTTCTCATTCATAACATCTACAAATATCTCTTTCTTATCATTTGCATAACATCCGCGCTTATTCAGACTTCCCACTTTGACAATTTTCTTATTCTATTTAGTAATTATTACAGGTAAAGGGGTTACTAGCCCATTGTTCCCGGCAATATATATATATATATATATATATATATATATATATATATATATATATATATATATATATATATATATATATATATATATATATATATTACCACAATATGCAAAAAAAAAAAACTATGAAAAAATAGGGAAATTCCAAGTGCTTTCGTGACTTCTCACATTATCAAGGAACTATAAAATAACAAAACATCAACAGAAAAGCGTGTGAAAGGGGCAAGACAACACTTCACAATCACATCACTACAACAAGATTACACCTCACAGTCGCTTGGCAACACCCGACTCTGTGAAGCACACTTGATACTCTACCCAAGTATTAAGGTTTTTTACTTGTCTAATGTATCATTAAATTCTTCCCAAATTTTATTCATTATAAATGAATCCAATTTACATAATCCAAAAGAAATATTTATATTATGCCCAAGACTGCTTATTATGAAACATTACTGAATTATATTCCTGTCAACCATGGATTTTCTTGATACAACTTTCTCAGCTTTTTGAAAATCAATTGGATGATTAAAATCTCTCATATGAATAAATAGAGCATTACAATCTTGTCCAGTTCTATTGCTATATTCATATTGTTTTAATCATAGTTCGAGATTTTCACCAGTTTGACCGTAATAAACTTTATCACAAATTTCACAAGGAATCTTATAGAAAAATCCGTCAGCATTTTGTGGGGAATTCTTCATCAAAATTTTTTTTTACTGTATCAAGATTTTTCAAAACAACTTTGATATTAAGTGTCTTAAAAGAAGGTATATCAACCAAGTTTTCATGGTAAGGGAGAACCAACATATTTTACGATGAATAAGGTTCGCTGTCCCCTTTTGGATTGTAAAAAGTATTTCTGTATATTTTAAAGGATTTATCAATTACGTTTCTTGGGTATTTTAGATCATTAGCTAATTGAAAAATTTAGGAGATTCTTTATCTCTGAACTCTGGACTACAAATACGTAAAGCTCTCAATCACACTGATGAAAAAAATGACAGTTAAACTTTATCTTGATGTGAAGAATAATAGTGTTCATAAGAACAGTTATTTGTAGGTTTTCTGTAAAATTTAAATGTAAAATCATATCTGTGGAAGGCAATGAGTTTTTTAATTTGAACTCAACAGCAAAATTTACAGAATGAGCTAAGCTATTTAAGTTAACAAGGAAATGGTTTATATCTACTTAGGCATACGACACATCAACATATCTATACCACTTAGCTCTATTAGGGAGGATTGTGTTAAGCAACCTTGTTTCAAAAAATTCCATGTATAGGTTACGAAGAACAGGTGAAAGGGGATTTCCCATTGCCATACCAAACCTCTGAGTATAGAATTCATCATTAAATACATATTTTGCATCAGCAACACAAAGTTTAATAAGTTTAATAATAATAGGAACTGGCAATGGTAATTGTCAATTGACAAGTTCCTCAGATAAAAAAGTTAGTAAATCATCAACTGGAACTTTTGTAAACAAAGAAGTAACATCAAAACTAATCGTACTGAAATAATTTAGGTCAGTCATGGTGCTTAATTTATCCACTAAATCGTAGACAGCAAGCAACGTGGGTTTCGAATCCTACTGGCTGTGACATCTCTTTGTATATACTTTCACTTCCTTCTAAGATATGCATCGAATATATACTTCTGAATGAATGAATTTGTTTATAGGACCTCATTTGCTACATGTTTCTAAAGCAGACTTTTTATCACAAACCTTGGTATAAAGTGAGATATGGAATAAAACATCAATACATGCTACTAAAAGAATATGGATCAGCTTAGAAATTAAATATAAACACTTTCCCACATTACGTAACATAGTTTCTGTACATAACAAACGATATATCATAATCCTAGAAAGAAACATATTACTTCATCATTTATTCCAAAGTAATTTACCATTAGCAGGTATGAGGTCGGGGTTGTTGTCATCCACGTCCCGCGTGCCAGCCAAGGACATCTGTAAAGGCAGTGTAATGGTCTTGCTCCTTGAACTTTCGTTTTTCCTGAAGCTGACTACCACTACTGCCACCAGCGCCACCAGCACCAGCGAACCAACCACCCCCACCATCACTGCGAGTATTGGAGTGATAGGTTCCAGTTCTTCAGGCGGTGGGCGAACCTGGGCAGTGCGTCTCTCAGCCGCATCTCTGACCGTGTAGCCGGTAAGATACTGCTTCTCGCTTGGACCCCTCTCGTTGGCAGCATAAACATGGACTACATAGGAGGTTCCAGGTTCAAGGCCTCGTAGAGAAAAATCCGGAGCGGTGTTTTCTGTTATGTTGAGAAGTAAACGTTTACTCTCGGCCTCATAAACCTCAATAATGAAATTCTGTACAAGTCCTCCATCATATCCAGGGACACAGCGCACCTTCATGGTCTCCGTCGTCAGGTTAGTAAGGTTGCAGTTCTCAGGTGGGTTGGGTCTGCCTGCAGCAACAACCTTGTATGCACAGGGTATCTTCTGCCTGCCGAGCGCGTTGTTGCCCCAACAGAGTAACGTACCGTAGTCCAGCTCTGTACGAGCCACGTAAGACAGGGAAGACTGGAGTCCCTGTGTGGCCACGTGATTCTCTGCGATGTCGACTACGTCACCACTGCTGTTAAATCTCCAGAAGAAATGAATAACAGGAGGCACAGCATCCAGACGGCATGTGATTGACACTTCTTCGTTTCTGGCGGCACCGTAGACTTGGATCTGTCCAGAGGCGCACACAGGAGCATCTAGGGGAAGAAAGTTACTCAGGAAAAGTTGATCATGTAACCGTTGACAATAAAATATAATTATTATCGGTCAATTTGATGGGAAGTCACTAAGTGGAGAAAATAATAGGAAAGAGGAACAATATTTCACTTTGTAAAGAGAAATGTTTTACCTTAAAACGCTATTGAATATTTTGTCTTCTAATTGTTATTTTCAAGCAATAATTTATTATAAATTTTCCTTCATTTAAGGAAGTGCAGCTTACATGCAAGTATACGAGCTGATAAAACTACACTTTAAAAAGCTGAAATAAGAAATAACATCATTACTGAATGAACCAGAGCAGTATGATCCTTAGGGATATAGCGTTTAGGTGTAATAATAATAATAATAATAATAATAATAATAATAATAATAATATATATATATATATACATATATATATATATATATATATATATATATATATATATATATATATATATATATATATATATATATATATATATATATATATATATATATATATATATGTCGTGCCGAATAAGCAGAACTTGCGATCTTGGCTTAAATAGCAACGCTCATCTTGCCATATAGGACAAGCGAAAATTTGTGTATGCAATAATTTCGCCAAAATCATTCTGAACCTAACGAAAAAAATATATTTCACTGTGTTTATTTAGTATTAAATTACTGTAAACAAATCTAAAATATATTTAGTTGGGTTAGGCTAAAATAAATTGTTCTTGTTATAATAAGGTTAGGTAAGTTTTCTAAGATTCTTTTGGTGCAAAATTAAAATTTTTTACATTAACATTAATGAAAAAAATACATCTTTAAACGTATAAGAGAAAATTTTAGAAAGGATTTAATTTTAAATGAGTTCTTGCTAATTCACCAGTTTTACATATTCGGCACGACATATATATATATATATATATATATATATATATATATATATATATATATATATATATATATATATATATATATATATATATATATATATATATGCAACACATCATCACCCCTCCTACAGAGTAATTTCAACCTCCAGGACTCAAGTCCGGCTAATCTCCTTCTCCAAATTCATCCATAAATGTTAATTTGCTTATACTCCAATAGAGCGTTGTTACAAAACTTGTCTTCTTAACCTTCTCCAATGGTATGGTAGTGTTAAGGTAACATTCTTGTTGAACATATGGACTGTTTACGGTTTTGTAACAATAACTTTTAATAAGAATTCAGGATTACGAAACAAATAACTAAAACTTAAAATCTCTACTAGTAGAGTTTTAGCTTAATGTATGATATAATGTTAGAATTAACATAAAATAAGGAGTTTAGCTCTTACATTTCTCTTGGTACGTACCAGTACATTGATATGAATAAATGGGCCTCTTGAGGCCGAGCTTTGTACTAAGTTCACCAATAATATGCACCTATAATGGTTATTAAGACTTAACCACAAAGTAACTTATAATGGTTATAAAGAATTAGGTGAATTATCAGCTCAGAGTACACCAGAACTCGTAAGTGACGGACTTAAGTCTCATTCCCATCCAGCATGACTTAGAATAGCATAGACTACAAATTAACCCACAAGGCCAACAAGGCTTGTTCAGTCAACTGAAAGACTAATTCGCTAGAGTATAAATAACTCGAAAATGACAAGCTTAAGAAAGGATGTCAATCATGAAAGAAAAGACGACCACAAGAGAGAACTTGACATGTCTCTTATGAGAGGTTAATGAATAACTGAGTGAGGTATGCTCCCTTGGCTATGCAAGCCCGGAATAGTCAGAGTGAGTGTGAAGGACCTACTCTCAGCGAGTGCTGTAAAGCTACTCAGAGCAAGGGTGGTGAACCTACTGACGGTACCACTGAGTGGTAAGCCGACGTCAGGTTGATCACGTGACTGAGGGAGATCTCAGTACCTGAACTGCTAACCTCCACTGTAATTAGTGGTTTCCCACTACATGAAAATAAGAATATTAAAACCTAACAAAATATAATATAATACGATATTAGCATTATTATTAGCCTTAACATGTATATTATAAAATAAGGGGGCATATCCTATTATAAAATAAAACAGGTATGGCCATACTCTAACACACGTCAATTCATAAAAATTATTTGCCTCCATTCGCTCCTATCTGACACTCTCACGCACGGTTGCTGGAAGTCCAAGACCCTCGTACACAAAACCTCCATTACTCTGCAACCTTTCCTATAACGACCCCTACACTGCCTTCCTTCCACTAAAGATTTATATAATTGATCTTGTATTTTTGCCTACGTGAGTCATGCTGTTTATGTGCATGATTACGAATTAGATTACTATCTACAAATATGCAGAAACCTTCCTTCAGTCAGGTTTACATCACAAGAGGGAAAATAATTAGAATCCAATATAGCAAATATAATTAGAAGCTTCCTTCAAGAGTTTGGCTTGATTAAAACGTTTCAGTGCAAATTCTCAAGAAACCGTTCATGCATAACAAATTTAGCAACCTTTAGAAAAGTATTGAAGGCAGTGAACCATGAGGAATAATGGAATATTTTCTTCCTATATGTCAATAAGACTTTACTGAGTTAACACGAAAGTTAGTAAAGATGCACATTTAGTTCAGTGTTGATTAATGTAAAGTTCTTAACCTCTGCAATGTAAATAACCCAGGTACTTATAAAGGAAATAACATTCAACATGATCATTTAGGCGTCCATAATATGTCTCCCTGGATTTATATCAAGGTGTGAACGAAAAGTTGTAGGTTATGCTGCTGCTCTAAACATCTAACATGAGCGCACCTAGATAAGGCAGTTTAGGTCTGGTCTCCCTACTAGTGCACTGGAGAGCACAAGAGTTAAGGAGAAAATCAACCCGGGACATAAACCGCTCGGATAAAACCTTCTCGGGATAAATTCCATCTAGCACATAATTCAGCTAAAACACGCATGGGAAGAAACTCACCTACGACTAAGAACACTAGGAAAACACCTACCTAAAAATAATTAATTTTCTAACTTAACTTAACCTCACCTAATCAAACGTAACCTACTCTAACCCAGCATAACTGAAGCTAACCTCGCCTAACCTAATAAAATTATGCCTTGAATAAACTAATCAATCCAGCTCTAGCCTAATGTAACCTAACTTAGCCCAACTGAACATAACCTTGCTTAATTTTATGTAATTGAAGCTAACCAAAGCTGACATGACCTAACTTAACCAAACCTAACATAAATGACCCTAACTTTGCGCAATTTTACCTAATTTAATATTTAAAGATGGATTAGATGGACATTAGTACGTCCTTAGATACCAGAAACAATATATGGTTTTTAGACAAGCTTTGATAAGGAATAAGAGGCTAGCATGCGGAGGACTGTACATTTACACACATAAATCAGTGAGTATTAATTCATGAACACACACACACACACACACACACACACACACACACACACACACACACACACACACACACACACACACACACACACACACACTCACACACACACACACGACACTGTAGGACAGGAGGGGCAAGGAAGACATGATAACAACATATAAAATACTGCGAGAAATTGATAATGTGGGCAAAGACAGGATGTTCCAGAGATGGGTCACAGAAACAAGGGGTTACAGTTGGAAGCTGAAGACTCAGATGAATCAAAGGGATGTTAGGAAGTATTTCTACAGTCATAGAGTTGTCAGGAAGTGGAATAGCCTAGAAAGTGACTTAGTGGAGGCGGGAACCATACATAGTTTTAAGACGAGGTTTGATAAAGCTCATGGAGCGGGGAGAGAGAGAACTCAGTAGCAATCAGTGAAACACACACGAGAAACAGGTTTCTTGTTACACTTACACTGAACTTTAAGAATGACAGCATTGCTCTGACCGTCTCCCTCAATGTTGGAGGCAACACAGGTGTAGAGACCAGTTTGTTGGCGCCTCACTCGCTGGATCACCAGAGACTGGTTGCTGACGATCACTCCAGCTGACACATTGTGTTGCACTTGCACTCCCTGCAACACCATCCACACCCAGGAGAGAAAAAGGAAGAGATAATGACATAAAACTGTCTTTATTAATATATCGAAAAAAATATATCGTACTTAAAACGTCTTTTATTATAAATTAATGAAAGAAAAGTACAGCATATAAAAGTAAACAGCTTTCTATTGACTTATGTGATGCACTAAACAGTATGAGCCATTCAACACAAGTAGTGTTAAGCTGATATTACATCCACTAATAAAATTTGTGAAGTAGCGAATCCACTGTGTTTCTGAGTGCTGTGTTGGAAGGTCGATTACCCGATTTCTAAACCATAAGTGTTGTTTATTACAATGATGGATGGAAAAATGATCCTTCGTCATTAGTAAAAGTGGACTCGATCCAGTAAAGGGTAAATTACGGACACCAGTGGACTGAATGACTCACTCCAGGCAGACCCAACGCGCATCCAGTCTTTCTCCCACATAGATATGTTTGGGATTTGATAAAACCCACTCTATGGGCGAAACGTTGGCATTAAAGATGGCATTTTTTGTCTGCATTTATGTGCGCTTTTCACTGATTTCTTACGCTGATTCCATCCCTCCTCCTATTATCTAACCCAAATTCCCATAGCCTAACCCACACTTTCACAGCCTAACTCACTTTCACAGCCTAACTCACTTTCACAGCCTAACTCACTTTCACAGCCTAACTCACTTTCACAGCCTAACTCACTTTCACAGCCTAACTCACTTTCACAGCCTAACTCACTTTCACAGCCTAACTCACTTTCACAGCCTAACTCACTTTCACAGCCTAACTCACTTTCACAGCCTAACTCACTTTCACAGCCTAACTCACTTTCACAGCCTAACTCACTTTCACAGCCTAACTCACTTTCACAGCCTAACTCACTTTCACAGCCTAACTCACTTTCACAGCCTAACTCACTTTCACAGCCTAACTCACTTTCACAGCCTAACTCACTTTCACAGCCTAACTCACTTTCACAGCCTAACTCACTTTCACAGCCTAACTCACTTTCACAGCCTAACTCACTTTCACAGCCTAACTCACTTTCACAGCCTAACTCACTTTCACAGCCTAACTCACTTTCACAGCCTAACTCACATTCCCTCACTTACATCTTTCTTTTCTTCAAATACTCTTTAAATTATTTTAATTTTAAATTATCATTAATTCTTCACTCACACCGTCTATGTTATACTGCATTTTTTTCATTATATATTATTTTAAATATATCATTGCTCTTTATTCCGATACTGTATCACAGATCTCTTGTTAAACGTTACTTTCTTGGTTTCTTATAGGAAAATATCCTATCTAATTGTTTTCCAAACTTTATTACTTATTATTATTATTATTATTATTATTATTATTATTATTATTATTATTATTATTATTATTATTATTATTATTATCATTATTATTATTATTATTATTATTTTAATTATTATTATTATTTTTATTATTATTATTATTATTATTATTATTATTATTATTATTATTATCATTATTATTATTACTATTATTATTATTATTATTATTATTATTATTATTATTATTATTTTTATTATATTATTGAAAGGATATACTTTAAGAGGCAATATAAGTATAAGATGTATAAGACCAGTGAGGAGATCTTTCTCATTCCCAAAACTCCGTAACTGACAAAAGTAAGGCAGTAACCACCTATGATATGATCAACTCTTATTCAAAGATGAATATGAGAAACCAAGCTTGATCTTTCAACGTTCAATTGCAACCTTTTTAAGCCCCACACATCTCTATGTTTGGAAAGCTGACTGTCACAGATTAATATATATAGGTTATATGCAATAACAGCAGCAAATCGTCTGCTAACCAAGCAACGAAATAGCAACTCCTAAGAGGCCACTTCCCAGATCTGAGAACCATCTACATCACAAAATATTAGTTTAAAATCTGGTCAGCGCCTTCAGCGATATAACGAAAGAAAAGCAAGCAAGTAGACAAGAGAGTTGGCAACTGTACACATCGGTTGTTGTTCTTGATTCGCCGGTTCTCCCTGCCCGGGTCATTACCAGATGGTGGGCCGGCCTTGGCTCACTGTCTTGGGAGTGTCTTGAGACGTGTCTCACGTGGGAGGAGGTACAAGAACCTCTTCATCCTGGGAACCAACTGTTCTCAGGCCTAGCACCATTCCCCGCCCTTACGAGGCTCGCACGGAGAAGCTGGGCTTCTAGTATGCCATCTGCCCTACCCTAAGAGGGCTCGTGGGAGCGGTGAGGTCTTCGGCACCCTGGTGAAGAACAGGTTAGCAGCTCTACAACATGGTGATCCACATGTTGGCAGCTCTGCACACTGGTGATTAAAATGTTGGCAGCTCTAAACCCAGGTGATCCACATGTTGGCAGCTCTACACCCTGGTGATCCACATGTTGGCAGCTCTGCACCCTGGTGAACCACAAGTTGGCAGCTCTACACCCTGGTGAACCACAAGTGGTCAGCTCTACACCCTGCTGAACCACAAGTTGGCAGCTCCACACCCTGGTGAACCACAAGTTGGCAGCTCTACACCCTGGGGAACCACAAGTTGGCATCTCTACACCTTGGTGAACCACAAGTTGGCAGCTCTACACCCTGGTGAACGACAAGTTGGCAGCTCTACACAATGGTAAACCAAAAGTTCGAAGCTCTACACCCTGGTGAAGCACAAGTTGGCAGCTCTACACCCTCGTGAACCACAAGTTGGCAGCTCTACACCCTGGTGAACAACAAGTTGGCAGCTCCACACCCTGGTGAACCACATGTTGGCAGCTCTACACCCTGGTGAACGACAAGTTGGCAACTCTACACAATGGTAAACCAAAAGTTCGAAGCTCTACACCCTGGTGAACCACAAGTTGGCAGCTCTACACCATGGAAATAAATGGTATAAAATACCGACACAATGGAAATATAAACACAAATGCAGTATAATGTGATCCTTTATTGACAACGTTTCACCCACACAGTGGGCTTTTTCAAGTCACACACGGATCTACCTGGGGTTGGAAGGTACGAGAGTATTTATAGTCATGTTGAGGTCAGGTGGAGAATGCTGCAGCTGATGATCTACCGGGTGGGGTTATAGAGTCTTGGGTAGCTTGGCAGGGGTATTGGACAAGTTTTGAGTAGACCTTCTGCAGTGTTCTATGTTCTTATGTGGGATAGCGATGAAGAAGTTTCTTGGCGAGTGGTTCAGCTATGTTATAGAAGCCATTGTTCTGGTTGAAATTGTTGGTTGTAGAGATGAGCGATGATTCCAGGATTCTTCTGTATTGAGTGTTGTCTTCTGTGGCTATAAGTCTTGAGTTTCTGTAGTTAACTAAATGGTTGTGTGAATTGCGATGTTGTACACAGGCATTCCTTGTATCGTCAGTCCTGCTTGCATATTGGTGTTCTGAAATACGTGTTTGGAGGTCTCTTGATGTTTCGCCCACATATAATTTGTTGCAGTCATTACAAGGGATTATGTATACCCCTGCAGAGGATGGAGGCTTGTCCTGTCTACTACTGGTGATGTCCTTGATGGTCGTGGTTGTGGAGGTAGATACTTGGAATGATGTTTTGGCAAAGATGTTGGAAACATGTTTGGCAATGGAGTTGGTTGGGAGGACTATGTATCTCTTCTCGGCAGTGTCTTCTCTGGGTGTGTTGAAGATGTTTAATGCCCGCCGTCTGCAGTCTCTGATGAAGTGACGAGGATAGTGGAGTTTAGAAAATACTTGTTCAATTATAGTGCACTCTTCCTCAAGGAACTCATTGCTGCAGATTCTGAGTGCACGTAGGAAGAAGCCTATAATTACACCACGTTTGGTTTTGGTGTCGTGGTGAGAGTAGAAGTGGAGAAGATCGTTTTGGTTGGTGGGTTCGTTGTCAGCAAAGCTGACAACGAACTTCGTTTTAAAGTCTATCGAAAACCCACCAACCAAAACGATCTTCTCCACTTCTACTCTCACCACGACACCAAAACCAAACGTGGTGTAATTATAGGCTTCTTCCTACGTGCACTCAGAATCTGCAGCAATGAGTTCCTTGAGGAAGAGTGCACTATAATTGAACAAGTATTTTCTAAACTCCACTATCCTCGTCACTTCATCAGAGACTGCAGACGGCGGGCATTAAACATCTTCAACACACCCAGAGAAGACACTGCCGAGAAGAGATACATAGTCCTCCCAACCAACTCCATTGCCAAACATGTTTCCAACATCTTTGCCAAAACATCATTCCAAGTATCTACCTCCACAACCACGACCATCAAGGACATCACCAGTAGTAGACAGGACAAGCCTCCATCCTCTGCAGGGGTATACATAATCCCTTGTAATGACTGCAACAAATTATATGTGGGCGAAACATCAAGAGACCTCCAAACACGTATTTCAGAACACCAATATGCAAGCAGGACTGACGATACAAGGAATGCCTGTGTACAACATCGCAATTCACACAACCATTTAGTTAACTACAGAAACTCAAGACTTATAGCCACAGAAGACAACACTCAATACAGAAGAATCCTGGAATCATCGCTCATCTCTACAACCAACAATTTCAACCAGAACAATGGCTTCTATAACATAGCTGAACCACTCGCCAAGAAACTTCTTCATCGCTATCCCACATAAGAACATAGAACACTGCAGAAGGTCTACTCAAAACTTGTCCAATACCCCTGCCAAGCTACCCAAGACTCTATAACCCCACCCGGTAGATCATCAGCTGCAGCATTCTCCACCTGACCTCAACATGACTATAAATACTCTCGTACCTTCCAACCCCAGGTAGATCCGTGTGTGACTTGAAAAAGCCCACTGTGTGGGTGAAACGTTGTCAATAAAGGATCACATTATACTGCATTTGTGTTTATATTTCCAGCTCTACACCATGGTGAACAACAAGTTGGCAGCTCTACACAGTGGTAAACCACTAGTTGGCAGCAATACACCACGGTGAGCCACAAGTTGGCAGCTCTACACCCTGGTGAACCATACGTTGGCACCTCTACACCCTAGTGAACCACAAGTTGGCAGCTCCACCACCTGGTGAACCAAAAGTTGGCATCTCTACACCCTAGTGAAACACATGTTGGTGGCTCTACGCCCTGTTGAACCACAGGTTGACAGCTCTACACCCTGGAGAACCACAAGTTGGCAGCTCCACAAACTGGTGAACCACAAGTTGGCAGCTCCACACCCTGGTGAACCACAAGTTGGCACCTCAACACCTTGGTGAAAGACAAATTGGCAGCTTTACACCCTGGTGAACCACAGGATGGCAGCTCTACACCCTGGTGAACCACAAGTTGACAGCTCTACATTCTGGTGAACCACTAGTTGGCAACTTTACACAATGCTGAAACACAGGCTGTCAGCTCTACACCCTGGTGAACCACAAGTAGGCAGCTCTACACCCTGGTGAACCACAAAATGGAAGCTCCACACCCTGGTGAATCACAAGTTGGCCGGTCTA
Organism: Cherax quadricarinatus; assembly: GCF_038502225.1. Classification (NCBI taxonomy): domain Eukaryota; kingdom Metazoa; phylum Arthropoda; class Malacostraca; order Decapoda; family Parastacidae; genus Cherax; species Cherax quadricarinatus. The sequence goes on along the minus strand of NC_091296.1, from coordinate 39,218,466 downwards.
CACATTGGTGAACCACAAGTTGGCAGCTCTACACAATGGTGAACCACAAGTTGGCAGCTCTACACCCTGTTGAACCACAAGTTGGCAGCTCTACACCCTGGTGAACCACAAACTGGCAGCTCTACACACTGGTGAAACACAAATTGTCAGCTCTACACCCTGGTGAACCACACGTTGGCAGGTCTACACCCTGATGAACCACAAGTTGGCACCTCTACACACAGGTGAACTAAAAGTTGGCAGCTCTACACCCTGGTGAACTGCAAGTTGGCACCTCTACACCCTGGTGAACTGCAAGTTGGCATCTCTACACCCTGGTGAACTGCAAGTTGGAACCTCTACACCCTGGTGAACTATAAGTTGGCAACTCAACATCCTGGTAAACTATAAGTTAGCAAGTCTACACACTGGTGAACTACAAGTTAGCAGCTTAACACCCTGGTGAACTACAAGTTGGCAGTTTCACAACCTGGTGAACCACAAGTTGACAACTCCACACCCTGGTGAACCACTAGTTGGCAGCTCTTCGCCCTGGTGAACCACAAGCTGGCACCTCTACACCCTATTGAACCACACGTTGGTGGCTCTACACCCTGTTCAACCACAGGTTGGCAGCTCTACACCCTGGAGAACCACAAGTTGACAGGTCCACACCCAGGTGAACCACAAGTTGCAGCTCCACACCCCTGTGAACCAAAAGTTGGCAGCTATACACACTGGTGAACCACAAGTTGGCAGCTCTACACCCTTCTGAACCACAAGTTGGCAGCTCCACACCCTGGTGAGCACCAAGTTGGCAGCTCTACACCCTGGTGAACCACACGTTGGCATCTCTACACCCTGGTGAACCACACGTTGGCAGCTGTACACAATGGTAAACCACAAGTTCGAAGCTCTACACCCTGGTGAACCACAAATTGGCAGCTCTACATCCTGGTGAACCACACGTTTTCAGCTCTACACCCTGGTGAAGCACAAGTTGCCAGTTCTACACCCTGGTGAACCACAAGTTGGCAGTTCCACACTCTGGGCACCAACAAGTTGGCAGCTCTACACTCTGGTGAACCACAAGTTGGCAGCACTACACAGTGGTAAATCAAAAGTTGGCAGCTCTATACCATGGTGAACCACAAGTTGGTAGCTCTACACCCTGGTGAACCACAAGTTGGCATCTCTACACCCTGGTGAACCACAAGTTGGCACGTCTACACCCTAGTGAAACACATGTTGGTGGCTCTACACCATGTTGAACCACAGGTTCGCAGCTCTACACCCTGGAGAACCACAAGTTGGCAGCTCCAAAAACTGGTGAACCACAAGCCGCAGCTATACACCCAGGTGAACCAAAAGTTGGCAGCTCCACACACTGGTGAACCACAAGTTGGCAGCTCTACACCCTGGTGAACTACAGGTTTGGAGCTCTACACCTTGATGAACCACAAGTTGGCAGCTCAACACCCTGGTGAACCACAAGTTGGCACCTCAACGCCTTGGTGAAAGACAAATTGGCAGCTTTACACCCTTGTGAACCACAAGTTGGCACCCCTACACCATGGTGAACCACAAGTTGGCAGCTCTACACCCTGGTGAACCACAAGTTGGCAGCTCTACACCCTGGTGAACCACAAGGTAGCAGCTCCACGCCATGGTGAATCACAAGTTGGCAGCTCCAAACCCTGGTGAACCACAAGTTGGCAGCTCTACACCCTGGTGAACCACAAGTTGGCACCTCAACACCTTGGTGAAAGACAAATTGGCAGCTTTACACCCTTGTGAACCACAAGTTGGCAGCCCTACACCATGGTGAACCACAAGTTGGTAGCTCTACACCCTGGTGAACCAGAGGTTGGCAGCTGTACACTTTGGGGAACCACAAGTTGGCACCTCAACACCTTGGTGAAAAACAAATTGACAGCTTTACACACTTGTGAACCACAAATTGGCAGCTCTACACCATGGTGAACCACAAGTTGGCAGCTCTACACCCTGGTGAACCAGAGGTTGGCAGCTGTACACTTTGGTGAACCACAAGTTGGCAGCTCTACACCCTGGAAAACCACAAGTTGGCAGCTCTACACCCTGGTGAACCACAAGATGGAAGCTCTACAGCCTGGTGAACCACAAGTTGGCAGCTCTACACAGTGGTGAACCACAAGTTGGCAGCTCTACACAGTGGTGAACCACAAGCTGGCAGCTCTACACCCTGGTGAACCACAAGTATAACGACTTTGTTTGGTGTTCTGGTAGCGGGGAGTAAATGATACGTCTTCTTTGGAGGCTTCTTACTTTATTAAGTCGTGGTGGGTACACAGGCGTGTGTGTTGTGCCCATGGCCCGGGAGGGGCCATGCCCTCGAGTGAGAGAGAGTAGGCCTTCTTGACTGAGTGAAGGGTGTCGCCAGAGTGAGAGTGAGGCAAGGGCAGGCAGGCTGGCATGCCCACCAAGAGGCCTGGCTACAAAGGGCAGCACCTTAGTGTGCGAAATATGAACAAAGCTGGCAGACAGCATGGGCTGTCTGTGCAGAGAGTACAGGCTGTCTACACAAGTTGGCAGCTCTACACACAGGTGAACCACAAATTGGCAGCTCTGTACCCTGATGAACCACAAGTAGGCAGCTTTACACCCTGGTGAACCACAGGTTGGCAGCTCTATACCCTGGTGAACCACAAGTTGGCAGCTCTACACCCTGGTGAGCCACAAGCTGGTAGCTCTACACCCTGGTGAACCACAGGTTGGCAGCTCTACACCCTGGTGAACCACAAGTTGGCATCTCTACACACTGGTGAACCACAAGTTAGCAGCTCTACACCCTGGTGAACCACAAGTTGGCAGCTCTAAAAAAGATAAACCACAAGTTCGAAGCTCTACACCCTGGTGAAGCACAAGTTGGCAGCTCTACACCCTGGTGAATCACAAGTTGACAGCTCTACACCCTGGTGAAAAACAAATTGGCAGCTCCACACCCTGGAGACCAACAAGTTGGCAGCTCTACACCCTGGTGAACCACAAGTTGGCAGCTCTACACAGTGGTAAATCACAAGTTGGCAGCTGTACACCATTGTGAACCACAAGTTGGCAGCTTTCCACCCTGATGAACCACAAGTTTGCACCTCTACAACTTGGTGAACCACAAGTTGGAACCTCTACACCCTAGTGAAACACATGCTGGTTGCTCTACACCCTGTTGAACCACAGGTTTGCAGCTTTACACCCTGGTGAACCACAAGTTGGCAGCTCTACACCCTGGTGAACCACAAGTTGGCAGCTCTACACCCTGGTGAACAACAGGTTGGCAGCTCTACACCCTGGTGAACAACAAGCTGGCAGCTATACACCCTGGTGAACTACAAGTTGACAGTTCTCCAAACTGGTGAACAAAAAGATGGAAGCTCTACTCCCGGGTGAACCACAAGTTGGCAGCTCAACACAGTGGTGAAACACAAGTTGGCAGCTCTACACCCTGGTGAACCACAAGTTGGGAGCTCTACACCCTGGTAAACCACAAATTGGCAGCTCTACACCCTGGTGTACCACAAGTTGGCACCTCTACACCCTGGCGAACCACAAGTTGGCACATCTACACCCTGGTGAACCACAAGTTGGAAGCTCAACATCCTGGTAAACTGCAAGTTGGCAGCTCTACACATTGGTGAACTACAAATTGGCAGCTCAACACCCTGGAGAACGACAAGTTGGCAGCACTACACCCTGGTGAACCATAAGTTGTCAGCTCCACAACATGGTGAACCACTAGTTGGCAGCTCTTCACCCTGGTTAACCACAAGTTGGCACCTCTACACCCTAGTGAACCATATGCTTGTGGCTCTACACTCTGTTGAACCAAAGGTTGGCAGCTCTACACCCTGGAGAACCACAAGTTGGCAGCTCCACACCCTGGTGAACCAAAAGTTGGCACCTATACACACTGGTGAACCACAAGTTGGCAGCACTACACCCTGGTGAACTACAAGTTTGCAGCACCACACCCTGGTGAACCACAAGTTGGCAGCTCCAAACTGTGGTGAACCACAAGTTGGCAGCTCCACACTGTGACGAACCACAAGTTGGCAGCTCTATGTTGCAACCCCTGAATGGGTTGCAATGTATATTATGTATATTACATGTATATTACCTTTTCATATTATTTTATATTGTTTATATTTGCGATAATAGCTAAATCGTAAATATGACTTTATATTATTATTTGACTTAGCTTCCTTTGGTTAGGTAGGATGTAACATATTATGTGCTCAGTTCAAGTCTTGATTGTCTCACTACTGTAATTATCGCTCCTTGCTCGTTACTCTGCCGGCTTCTGTTTGTGCTACAGCTGTCCACGGAGCTATCACGTGATCGAGGGAGGGGGTGTCCTCACCTCGCCTGAAGTATTCAGTCTGGTCTAGATTCTCTTGGTGGTTGGATAGATTCTGTCTCATTATTCTTGTTAGTTCTGTAGAACTCTGTTCACAGAACATAGTTCATAGAACTTAGTGATTTTCGACGTTGTACTGAGGTTGGGAGTCTCATAGACACTCTGAGCAACTCAGGTCCTGAGCTGTAGCTCCTGACCTAACTTGTACTGGTATCTGTGTATTATCACAGTCGGGGATTTTCTTATGCTGAACTTAGATTCAGTAGTATGGGAGTTTTGTGACTTTTGTGGAGGATCTGCTGATGGTCCCTACTTAGTGTCGTTATTTTATCTCCTTGTTCCTGATTCTGTGTCGCAGTTGCTTGTTATATTGCTATTGGGTTTAGCATTCTTTTTGTTGTTCAAGCAGACTTTTCTGATTGCCAGTTTGTCAAGAAGTTAGTTTATTTGAGGACTTTGTCAGTCACTTGTTTAAGTCTAGTCGAGTCTTGAGACATAACAAACTACTTAAAGCACTTACACACTTACACAAACTTACTTGTACATATTTGTAATATCTTATTAAATGTTAATGTACCAGATGGTACTTAAGAATTATAAATGTGATATGTGCTTTCAGCACAATACTATTGTATACGAGAGAAGTGATTATTATTATTTTGATTATTATTAATTTAATTTAATTTGATGATATACCTCTAGACGATACTCAATAAATTTATTAAATTCTAATTTCTCTAGTTAGTAGCCTACCAGTTGTAATCCTGAAGCACTATTGAATCATACTGAATTCTAATGGATAATTGGACAAGGATACTGACTACTTGTTATGAAAACCCAGTAACAGGCTGGATGCTAGAAGGGCAGTCCTTTCTAGTATTCACTGGAGATCTCTAAGCTTTTAGAATCGCGTTTTTTGTAACAAATGGGGGCCTGTCCGGGAGGCTCTTGGTCCAAGGTGTTGGAGAAATTTTCCAGTTTGACATACTAGTAACTCTATGATCAAACACTTTGAGTACTTTCCTAATCTGAAGACTTTGAGTTTAGTCTTGTACAACATACCAGGTGGATGTATGTACCTGACTAAGTCTCTTGATCCAAGGAGATGGAAATACTGTTCATGAGTTCTAGCTCTAAGACAACCAACACTAAAATTCCTATTAGGATTATAGTTTCCCATAATCACTCTCTCGTAGTACACTTATTTTCGTGATGTATGCCAAAGTGAAACAGTTAATTGATACTCTGACTTTGTCTGAGTTAAGTACAATGAAACTTCAGACGTGTTGGCGAGTAACCAAATATCTCGGTGTGAAGTATAACAGGAATTACACCGCAGAAGCTGTCAGAGCGTTAATTAAAGATATTTTGTTTCCTGATCATACAGAGATGTCTGATTATGATTCAGATTCAGAAAGCCTAGTGTCACAATTAGGAAGTATGACTCTATTTGATGACGTAGAGGAAAGAGCAACTAAGGCAGAAGTGAGCCTAGTGTCTGAGCCTAGTGTAGCTCAGTTCTCGCTCACGCCTTCCCTCTTAACTGGTAGTATGACTAGTACTATGCTCCACCTGTATCTATTTATCCTAGACCAGATCTAGACTCTCTAGGGACGGTAGGACAAGGTGCCCGACCTAAGGACAGTCCAGAAAGACATGTTAATTTCCCTACTCCTCCATTACCTACTGGTCCTATCTCTCAGGAACAGTTTGAGAGGTTTGAACGCCTCATTATGTTGCAGACTGCACAAATAGAGGCTCAGAGGAAATTGAATGAAGAAGATTTCCAGAGAGAAAATATTCGTCTTGGAAGACAACAGTCTGATAGATCACAAGACACATTTAATGTGCAGAAAGCTGCCTCTATGGTTCCTAAGTTTTTTGAGAGTGACTTAGACACCTATTTTGATGTGTTTGAGAACCAGGCACGTGCTATGAACTGGCCACGTAAGCACTGGGCTACCTTGTTGCACACAGCTTTGACAGGAAGAGCTCAAACTTGTACTGCTGCTTTACCATTTGCCAAGTACATTAGTTATGACGCTGTCAAGCAAACTATTCTAGAGACGCATAACTTGTTACCTGTAAGTTATCAAAACGCATTTCGTACGTTACAACGACGACAAGATCAAACTTGTGTAGAGTTTGCTCGTGAAAAAAAGTTGTATTTGAGAGGTGGTGTAGGTCTGCTAAATGTAACAACTACGACAGTCTAGTTCAGTTGTTACTTCGCGAAGACTTTAACAACTGTATGTCTGCGGACTTACAAGAATATCTGATCGATCATACTACCTCTGATATTCTGGAAACTGCAGCATTAGCAGACAATTACGAGATTTTTCACAAACTTGTACGTATTAAAACACAAAGAAACAAGGTAACTAAAGATTGTCCTAGAAGTTGGCAACCTAAATCAGCTGCTCATTGCCGGCCTGATGTACCTGCTACTGTAACTTCTCGTACCTTTACCAGGAAAACTCACAATCCTGAATCTGTCTCTGTGGCTAGACAGAAATCTGATATCGAGAAGAAGAAAGTTAATGTACCTATTGTAACAGAAAAGGACATGCTAGAGAGTATTGCTATAAGTTAGAAAGAGATACGAGAAGCAGTCGTACGGCTGGCGCCCCCACACAAGTCGTATCTTCTTCCAAGCAACAAAGGCACCAAAATCCTAGTAATACCTCTGATCCTACTGTTTTAGATAATATTACTCAGAACAGATGACTAGCGTCAGAAAGTGTATCTGACGAAAAGATTCGTTCAGCGATGAGTCCTTACTTTTCGAGAGGTAAAATAGGATTTGACGAATCACATCTAACTGAGATAATTACTTTCAGAGACACTGGCAGTTATCTCACGTTATTAAGAGAAGATGTACTGCCCATTACTGATGATACCTACTGCAAGATAGATGTATTGTTAGAAGCCTATGGAGGGGCTGTTATAAAAGTACCTCTTCACAAGGTATACATTGAAACAAGCTATTATACTGGTTATATTTCAGTGGGTATATCCAGTGGTGTATTTCCCATCAGGTCAGTGGACTTGTTGATAGGGAACGATATCCTTCACGCTGGTATATGTTAGGAACCACTTTTGATTGATAATAACACTGATAATAATTATGCCATTGAAGCTTGTAGAGAGAAGACTATTTTATTTCTTCTCAGCGCAATTACTAGAGCTATGTCAAAGATTCAACAACCATCCTTGTCTCCTGTTGAGTTAGTGGATGACAATGATTTGGGCTTGAATATGTTGTTTAGTGACGCTCTGCGCCCAGGGTCATTAACACCAACTCCCCCGTGTCATCAACCTAGTCAGGACACAACTGACGTTAAATTTCTAACTCATGATGATTTAATCAAGGATCAGTTTGTTGATCAGTCACTTTAAAAAGGGGAAAAAAAAAAAACCCCCCCCCCCCTTTAAAAAAAAGGCCCCCCCCTTTTTTTTTTTCCCCAAAAAAAAAAAAAATTTTCCCCCCTTTTTCCCCAACCCCCAAAAAATTTTTTTGGGAAAAAAAAACCCAAAAAATTTAAAAAATTTTTTTTTTCCCTTAAAAATCCCCTTTTCCTTTTAATTTTTTAGGAAGGGGGGGAAAAAAAAAAAATTTTTAAATTTTTTAAAAAATTTTTTTTTAAAAAAAAAAAAAAATTTTTTTTTTTAACCCCAAAAAAAAAAAAAAAAATGTTTTAAAAATTTGGGGGTTTTTTTTTCCCGGGGTTTTTCGGGTGTTAAAAACCCCCCCTTTTTTTTCCCAAAACCCCCGGGGGGGAAAAAAAAAAAAAATTTTTTTTTTCCCGGTTTTAATTAAAAACCCAAACCCCCCTTTTAGGGCCCCCCTTTTTTAGGGCCCCAAATTTTCCCCCCCCTTTTTTTTTAAAAATTTTTTTTTCCCCCCGGGTTTTTTTTTCCCCTTTGGGGGAAAAAATTTTTTTTTTTTTTTCCCCCCCAAAAAAGGGGTTTTCCCCCAAATTGGGGGGGGGCCCCCGGCCCCGGGGTTTTAATTCCCCAAAAACCCTTTTTCCCAAAAAGGGGCCTCCGAAAAGCAAAAAAAAAATTTTTGGGGGGGGTTGGGAATTTCCAATTTTTCCCCCCTTTTTTGGTTTTTGGGTTTTTAAAAATTATTTTTTTCCCCCCCCGGGGGCCCCGGGGCCCAAAAATTTTTTTTGGCCCGGGGGGTTTTTTTTTTGGAAAAAACCCCCCCCCCCCCAAATTTTTTTCCCCCCTTTTTTTCCCAAAAAATTTTCCCCCAAAAAAAAACTTTAAAACCCCCCTTTTGGATTTTTTCCCCAAAAAAACCCCCCCAAAAAAAAAAAAAAATTTTGGGGGGTTTTTTTGGGGGCCCCCTTTTTAAATTTTTTTTTCCCCTTTTTTTCCCAAAAAAAACTTTAAAAAAAATTTTCCCCCAAATTTTTTTTTAAAAAAACCCCCCTTTTTTTAAAAATATATTTAAAAAGTTTTTTTGGGGGGGCCCAAAAGGGGGAAAATTTTCCCCCAAAAAAACCAAAATTTAAATTTAAATTTTTCAATTTTTAAGGGGGGCCCCCAAACCCTTTTGGGGTTTTTCCCCCCCCGGGGGGCCCCCCCCCCCCCCCTCCGCCTTTTACCAAAACCCCCCAAAAACAAGGGAAAAAATCCCAAAAAGGGGGGGGTTTTTAAAAAAAAATTTAAAAATTTTTTTTAAATTTTTTTTAAAAAAAATTTTTAAAAAAAAAAAAAGGGGGGAAAATTTTTTTTGGGGGGGTTTAAAAACCCCCCAAAAAAACCTTTAAAAAATTTTTTTTTAATTTTAAAATTTTTTTTTTAATTTTAAAAAAAATTTTTTCCTTTCTTTTTTTTTTTTAAATTTCCCAAAAAAGGAATTTTAAAAAAATTTTTTTTTTTAAACCCTTTTTTTTTCCTTTTTTTTTTGTAAAAACCCTTTTTTTGGTTTTTTTTTTTTTCCCCGGGGGGGGTTTTTTCCCCCCCCTTTTTTTTTTAAAATTTTTTTTTTTTGGGGGTTTTTTTTTCCCCCTTTTTTTTTTTCCCCCGGGAAAAAAATGAAGGGGTTTCCCCCCGGGGTTCTTTTTTTTTGGGGGGGGTTTTTTTCCTTAATTTTTTGGGGAAAAAACGGGTTTTTTGGGGAAAAAGGGGGGGGGGTTTTTAAATTTTTTGGGCCCCGGTTTTAAAAAATTTTTTTTCCCCTTTTTTTTGGGGGTTTTTGGGGAATTTTTTGGGTTTAACTTTTTTTGTTTGGGGTTTTATTTTTTTGGGAAGGGGTTTTTTTTTTTGGGGTTTTTTTTTCCCTTTTTTTTGAAAAACCCCTTTTGGTTTTCCCTTTTTAAACCCTTTTTTTTAAAAAATTTTTTTTTTTTTTTGGGGTTTTTTTTTAAAAAAATTTTTTCCTTGTAACACTCTACACCTTGGTGAACCACAGGATGGCAGCTCTACACCCTTTTGAACCACAAGTTGGCAGCTCGACACCTTGGTGAACCACAAGTTGTCAGCTCTACACCCTTGTGAAACACAAGTTGGCAGCTCTACACACTGGTGAACCACAAGCTGGCAGCTCTTCACCCTGGTGAACCACAAGTTGGCAGCTCTACACACTGGTGAACCACAAGTTGGCAGCTCTAAACACTGGTGAACCACAAGTTGGCTGCTCTACACCCTTGTGAACCACAAGTTGGCAGCTCTGCACCCATGTGAACCACAAGTTGGTAGCTCAAAACCCTCGTAAACTACAAGTTGGCGGCACCACACCCTGGTGAACCACAAATTGACAGGACCACACCCTGGTAAACGACAAGTTTGCAGCTCTACACCGTGGTGAACCAACACGTTGGTGGCTTTACACCCTGGTAAACGACAGGTTGCCAGCTCTACACCCTGGTGAACCAAAAGTTGTCAGCTCTACACCCTGGTGAAACACAAGTTGCCAGCTCTACACCATTGTGAACCAGATGTTGGCAGCTCTACACCTTGGTGAACAACAAGTTGAATGTTCTACACCTTAGTGAACCACAAGTTAGCAGGTCTACACCCTGGTGAACCACAAGTCGGAAGCTCTATACCCTGGTGAAACACAAGTTGTCAGCTCTACACCCTAGAGAACTACAGGTTGGCATCTCTACACCCTGATGAACCACAAGTTGGCAGCTCTACACCCAGGTGAACCAAAAGTTGGCAGCTCTACACGCTGGTGAGCCACAAGTTGGAGCTCTACACCCTGGAGAACCAAACGTTGGCAGCTCTACGCCCTGTTGAACCACAAGTTGGCAGCTCTACACCCTGGTGAACCAAAATTTGTCAGCTCTACACCCTGGTGAACCACAAGTTGCTAGCTGAACACCATGGTAAACTACAAGTTGGCAGCTCTTCACCATAGTGAACCACATGCTGGCAGCTCTACACCCTGGCGAACTACAAGTTGGCAGCTCTACACCCTGGGGAAACAGAAGTTGGCAGCTCCACACCCAATTGAACCACAAGTTGGCAGCTCTTCACAGTGGTGAACCACTAGTTGGTAGCCCTACTCCCTGGTGAATCACAAGTTGGCACCTCTACACCCCAGTGAACCACATGTTGGTTGCTCTACACCCTGTTGAACCACAAATTGGCAGCTCCACATCCTGGTGAACTACAATTTGCAGCTCCTCACCATGGTGAACCACAAGTTTGCAGCTCCACACCCTGGTGCACCACAAGTTGGCAGCTCTACACCCTGGTGATCTACAAGTTGGCAGCTCTACACAGTGTTGAAGCACAAGTTGGCACCTCTACACCCTAGTGAACCACATGTTGGTAGCTCTACAAGCTGTTGAACCACATGTTAACAGCTGTACACCCTGGAGAACGAAAAGTTGGCAGCTACACACCCTGATGAACCACAAGTTGGTAGCTCAACACCCTGGTGAACCACAAGTTGGCATCTCAACACCGTGGTGAACCACTAGTTGGCAGCTCTATTCCTTGGTGAACCATAAGTTGGCACCTCTTCTCCTTGGTGAAACACATGTTTGTGGCTCTATACCCTGGTGAACCTCACGATGCCAGCTCTACACACAGGTGAACAACAAGTTGCCAGATCCACACCCTGGCAAACCATAAGTTGGCAGCTCCGCACACTGGTGAACCACAATATGGCAGCTCTACACCCTGGTGAACCAAACGTTTCCAGCTCTACACCATTCTGAACTACTAGTTGGCAGCTCTATACCCTGGTGAACCACAGGTTTGCAGTTTTACACCCTTGTGAACAAAAAGTTGGCAGCTCTACACCCTGGTGAACCACAGGTTAGCATCTCTACACTTTGGTGAGCAATAAATTTGCAGCTCTACACCCTGGTGAACCACAAGTTGAGAGGTCTACATCCTGGTAAATCACAAGTTTGCAGCTCTACACCCTCGTGAACCACAAGTTGGCAGCTCTACACCATGGTGAACCAAAAGTTGGCAGCTGTACACCGTGGTGAACCACAAGTTTGCATCTCTACACCTTGGTAAACCACAGGTTGGGAGGTCTACACCATGGTGAACTACAAGTTGGCAGCTCTACACCCTAGCGAACCACAGGATGGCAGCTCTACTCCTTGGTGAACCATAAGTTGGCAGCTCTACACCCTGGTGTACCACATGTTGGCAGCTCTACACGCTGGTGAACCAGAAGTTGGCAGCTCCACGCATTGCTGAACTACAAGTTTGCAGCTCCACACCCTGGTGAACCACTAGTTAGCAGCTCTATACACTGGTGAAAGACAAGTTGGCACCTTTACATCCTAGTGAACCACATGTCGGTAGCTCTACACCATGTTGAACCACAAGTTGGTAGCTCTACACCCTGGTGAACCAAAAGTTGGCAGCTCTACACCCTGGTGAACCAGAAGCTCGCAGTTCCACACCCTGGTGATCCACAAGTTGGCAGCTCCACACCCTGCTGAACCACAAGTTGGAACCTCTACGCAATAGTGAACCACATGTTGGTGGCTCTACACCATGTTGAACCACAAGTTGAGAGCTCTACACCCTGGTGAACCAGAAGTTGGCAGACTCCACACCTTGGTGAAGCACAAGTTGGCATCTCCACACCATGGTGAACCACAAGTTGGCAGTTCTACATCCTAGTGAACCACACTTTGTCAGCTCTACACCCTGGTGAACCACAATTTGGCACCTCTACACCACGGTGACCCACACGTTGGTGGCTTTACACCCTGGTAAACGCCAGGCTGGCAGCTCTACACCCTGGAGAACTACAAGCTGTCAGCTCTACACACTGGTGAAACATAAGTTGCCAGCTCTACACACTGGTGAACTACAAGTCGGCAGCTCTACACCCTGCTGAACCAAAAATCGGCAACTCTACACTACGGTGAACCAGGGGTTTTCAGCTCTACACCCTGGTGAACCACAAGTTGGTAGCTCTATACCCTGGTGAAACACAAGTTGGCAGCTCTACACTCTGGTGAACCACAGGTTGGCATCTCTACACTCTGATGAACCAAAAGTTGGCAGCTCTACACCATTGTGAACCAAAAGTTGGCAGCTCTACAAACTTGTGAGCCACAAGATGGCAGCTCGACACCCTTGGAATCCACAAGTCGGCAGCTCTACACCATGGAGAAACACAAGTTGGCAGCTCCATACCCTGGTGAACCAAATGTTGGCAGCTCTAAACCCTGTTGATCGAGAAGTTGGCAGCTCTACACCCTGGTGAACCGCAAGTTGGCACCTCTACACAATAGTGAACAACATGTTGGTGGCTCTACACCCTGTTGAACCACAAGTTTGCACCTCTACACATTGGTGAAACAGAAGTTGGCAGCTCCACACATTGGTGAATCACAAGTTGGCAGCTCTACACCCTGGTGAACCCCTAGTTGGCAACTCCACACCCTGGTGAACCCCTAGTTAGCAGCTCCACACATTGGTGAACCACAAGTTGGCAGCTATACACCGTGGTGAACCACTAGTTGGCATCTCTACTCCCTGGTGAACCACTAGATGGCACTTCTACTAACTGGTGAACCTCATGTTTGTGGCTCTACTCCCTGGTGAACCACACGTTGCCAGCTGTACACAAAGGTGAATAACAAGTTGGCAGCTCCACACCCTGGCAAACCACAAGTTGGCAGCTCAACACCCTGGTGAACAACAACTTTGCACCTCTACATCCTTGTGAACCACTCGTTGGTGGTTCTTCACCCTGATGAACGACTGTTGGCAGCTCTACCACCTGGTGAACCAAAAATTTGCAGCTGCACACCCTGGTGAACCACAATTTTCAGTTCTACACACTGGTGAACCACAAGTCGGCAGCTCTACAACCTGATGAACCACAAGTTTCCAGCTCTACACAATGGTGAACTACTAGTTGGCAGCTCTACACCATGGTGAACCGCAGGTTGGCAGTTCTACACCCTGGTGAACCACAAGTTGGCAGCTATACACACTGGTCAACCAAAAGTTGGAAGCTCTACACCCTGGGGAACCACAAGTTAGCAGCTATGCACCCTGATGAACCACATGTTGGCATCTCTACACACTGGTGAACCACAAGCTGGCAGCTCTTCATCCTGGTGAACCACAAGTTGGCAGCTATGCACCCTTGTGAACCACAAGTTGGCAGCTCTGCACCCAGATGAACCACAAGTTGGCAGCACTACACAATGGTGAACCACAAGATGGCAGCTCTACACCCTGGTGAACCAAAAGTTGGCAGTTGTACACCCTGGTGATCCAGAAGTTGACAGCTCCACACCCTGGTGAACCACAAGTTGGCAGCTTCACACACTGGTGAACCACTAGCTGGCAGCTCTTCACCCTGGTGAACTACAAGTTGGCATCTCTTCACCCTGGTGAACTACAAGATGGCAGCTCTACACCCTGTGACCCACAACTTGGCACATCTACACCCTAGTGATCCACATGTTTGTGGGTTTACACCCTGTTGAAGAACAAGTTGGCAGCTCACCACCCTGTAGAACCACAAGTTTGCAGCTACACACCCTGGTGAATCACAAGTTTGCAGCTACACACCCTTGTGAACCGCAAGTTTGCATCTCTACACCCTGCTGAACCAGAAGTTGGCAGCTGCACAACCTGGTGACCCACAAGTTGGCAGCTCCACACCCTGGTGAACCACAAGTTGGCAGCTCCACACCCTGGTGAACCACAAGTTGGAAGCTCCACGCTCTGGTGAACAAAAAGTTGGCAGCTCTACATGCTGGTGAACCACAAGTTCGCCCCTCTACACAATACTGAACCACATGTTTGTGGCTCTACACTCTGTTGAACCACAAGTTGGCAGCTCCACACCATGGGGAACAGCAAGTTGGCAGCTCTACACCCTGGTGAACCGCAAGTTGGCACCTTTACACCCTGGTGAACCAAAAGTTGGCAGCACTACACCCTGGTGAACCACAAGTTGGCAGTTCCACACACTGGTGAGCCATAAGTTGCCAGCTCTACACCCTGGTGAACCACAACTTGCCAGTTCAACACCCTTGTGAACCAGAACTTCCAAGCTCTACACCCTGGTGAACCAAAAGTTGGCAGCTCTGAACCCTGGTGAACCACACGTTTTCAGGTCTACACCCTTGTGAACCACAAATTGGCAGCTACACTGCCTGGTGAACCACAAGTTGTCAGCCCTACACCCTGGTGAAACAAAAGTTTCCAACTCTACACCCTGGTTAATCACAAGTTGGCAGCTCTACACCCTGATGAACCACAAGTTGGCAGCTCTAAACACTGGTGAATCACAAGTTTGCAGCTCTACACCATGGTGAACCACAAGTTTGCATCTCTACACACAGGTGAACTAAAAGTTGGCAGCTCTACACCCTGGTGAGCCACAAGTCGGCAGCTCTACACCCAGGTGAACCACAAGTCCTCAGCTCTACACCCTGGTGAACCATAAGTTGTCAGCTCTACACTCTGGTGAACCACAAGTTGGCAACTCTATACCCTGGTGAAACACAATTTGGCAGCTCTACACCTTGGTGAACCCCAAATTGGCAGCTCTAAATCCTTTTGAACCATAAGTTGGCAGCTCTACACCCTGATGAACCACAAGTTGGCATCTATACACCCTGGTGAACCACAAGTTGGTAGCTCAACACCATGGTAAACTACATGTTGGCAGCTCCACACCCTGGTGAACCACATTTTGGCAGCTCTACACCCTAGTGAACCAAAAGTTGGCAACTCTTCACCTTGGTAAACTGCAAGTTGGCAGCTCTACAAGCTTGTGAACCACAAGTAGCCAGCTGTACACCCTGATGAACCACAAGTAGCCAGCTCTACAGTCTGATGAACCACAAGTTGGTAGGTCTACACCCTGGGGAAGCAGAAGTTGGGAGCTCTACACCTTGGTTAAGCACTAGTTGCCAGCTCTACACCCTGGTGAACCACAAGGTGGCAGCACTACACCCTCGTCAACCACAAGTTGCCAGCTCTACACCCTGGTGAACCACAAGTTGCCAGTTCTACACCTTTGTGAAACACAAGTTGCCAGCTCTACACCCTGGTGAACCACAAGTTGCCAGCTCTACACCCTTGTGAACCACAACTTGGCAGCTCCACACCCTGGTGAACCACAAATTAGCAGCTCTACACCCTGGTGAACCACAAGATGGTAGCTCTACACCCCGGTGAACCACAAGTTGGCACCTCTGCACGCTGGTGAACCACAAGTTGGCAGCTGTACTCCCTGGTGAACCAAAAGTTGGCAGCTACATACATTGTGAACCACAAGTTGGCAGCTAAATACATTGTGAACCACAAGTTGGCAGCATTACACCCTGGTGAACCACAAGTTGGCAGCATTACACCCTGGTGAACCACAAGTTGGTGGCTCTACACCCTGGTGAACCACAAGTTGCCAGCTCTTCACCCTGGTGAACCACAAGTTGCCAGCTCTACACAATGGTGAACCAGAAGTTACCAGCTCTATACTCTGGTGAACCACAAGTTCGCAACTCTACACCCTTGTGAATCACAAGTTGGCAGCTCTACACCCTGGTGAACCACAAGTTGTCAGCTCCACTCATGGTGAAACATGAGTTGGCAGCTCTACACCCTGGTGAACCACAAGTTGCCAGCTCTACTCCTTGGTGAAACACAATTTGCCAGCTCTTCAGCCTGGTGAACCACAAGTTGGCAGCTCTACACCCTTGTGAACCACAAGTTGGCAACTCCACTCCCTGGTTAATCACAAGTTGCCAGCTCTGCAACCTAGTGAACCACAAGTTGGCAGCTCTACACCCTGGTGAACGACAAGTTACCAGCTCTACACCCTGGTGAACCACAAGTTACCAGCTGTGCACCCTGGTGAACTACAAGGTGGCAGCTCTACAAGCTGGTGAACCACAAGTTGCCAGCTCTACACCCTGATGAACCACAAGTTGGCAGCTCTACACCCTGGTGAAACACAAGTTGGCAGCTCTGCAACTTGTTGAACCACTAGATGCCAGATTTACTCCCTGGTGAACCACAATTTACCAGGTCTATACCCTTGTGAACCACAACTTGGCCGCTCCACACCCTTGTGAACCACAAGTTGGCAGCTGTACACCCTGGTGAATCACAAGTTGGCTGCTGTACACCCTGTTGAACCACAAGTTGGCTGCATTACACCTTGGTGAACCACAAGTTGGCAGCTCTACACCCTGGTGAACCACAAGTTGGCAGCTCTACACCCATGTGAACCACAAGTTGGCAACTCCACTCCCTGGTGAACCACAAGTTTCCAGCTCTACACCCTCGTGAACAACAAGTTGGCAGCTCTTCACCATGGTGAACGACAAGTTACCAGCTGAACACCCGGGTGAACGAGAAGTTGGTAGCTCTTCACCCTGGTGAACCACAAGTTACCAGCTGTACACCCTGGTGAACTACAAGTTGGCAGCTGTACAAACTGGTGATCCACAAGTTGCCAGCTCTACACCCTGATGAACCACAAGTTGGCAGCTCTACACCCTCGTGAAGTACAAGTAGGCAGCTCTTCACCATGGTGAACCACTATTTGCCAGCTCTGCACTCTGGTGAACCACAAGTTGGCAGCTCAACACCCTGGTGAACCACAAGTTGTCAGCTCTACACCCTGGTGAACCACAAGTTGCCAGCTCTAAACCCTTGTGAACCACAAGTTGGCAGCTCCTCACCCTGGTGAACCAAAAGTTGGCAGCTCTACACGCTTGTGAACCACAAGTTGGCAGCTCTACACTCTGGTGAACCACAGGTTTCCAGCTCTACACCCTGGTGAACTACAAGTTGGCAGCTCTACAAGCTGGTGAAGCACAAGTTGCCAGCTCTACACACTGGTGATCCACAAGTTGGCAGCTCTACACCCTGGTGAACCACAAGTTTCCAGTTCTACACCCTGGTGAACTTCAAGTTGGCAGCTCTACAAGCCAATGAACCACAAGTTAGGAACTCCACACCCTGTTGAACCACGAGTTGGAAGCTCTACACCCTGGTGATCCACAAGTTGGCAGCTCTACTCCCTGGTGAACCACAAGTTGGCAGCTCTACTCCCTGGTGAACCTCAAGTTGGCAGCTCTAAACTCTGGTAAACCACAAGTTGGCAACTCTGCACCCTGATAAACCACAAGTTGCAGGTCACAAGACGGTCATCGGTCCAGCAGTTATCGGTTTTGATATTTAATTATAATATCTTTAGTCAAGTTAAGGGCACATTTAATTTGTGACTTCAATTTACCTTAGAAAAATGGTCTATTCTGGTTCTATTAATATTTTGGTTTTGATGACAAAAAATAATACTATGTTATCCTTGAGGTACATGAAAACTCATTTTGTTTAGTAAGTCATGCATTAACACAGCCTTACTTAAGTAAGTCATGCATCAACACAGTCTTACTTAAGCAAGTCATGCATCAACAAAGCTTTACTTACGTAAGTCGTGTGTGAATACAGCCTTCGTTAAGTAAATCATGCATCAACACAGTCTTGCTTAAGTAAGTCATGCATCAACGCAGTCTTTCTTAAGTAAGTAATGCATCAACATGGCCTTACTTAAGTAAGTCATGCATCAACGCAGCCTTACTTAAGAAAATCGTGCATCACCACAGCCTTACTTAAGAAACTCATGCATCAACACAGCCTTACTTAAGTAAGTCATGCATCAACAGAGCCTACTTAAGTAAATCATGCATCCACACAGCCTTACGTAAGTAAGTCATGCATCAACACAATCTTACTTAAGCAAGTCATGCATAAACACAGCCTCCCTAAGTAAGTCAAGCATCAACACAGCCTTACTTAAGTATGTCATGCATCAACACAACCTTACTTAAGTATGTCATGCATCAACACAGCCTAACTTAAGTATGTCATGCATCAACACAGCCTTACTTAAGTATGTCATGCATTAACACAGCCTTAAGTAAATCATACATCATCACAGTTTTACTTAAGAAAGTCATGCATCAACACAACCTTACTTAAGCAAGTCATGCATCAACAGAGCATACTTAAGTAAATCATGCATCAACACAGCCTTACGTAAGTAAGTTATGCATTAACACAGTCTTACGTAAGTAAATCATGCATCACCACAGTTTTACTTAAGTAAATCATGCAACAACACAGTCTTAATTAAGCCATGCATCAACAAAGCCTTACTTATGTAAATCATGCATCAACACAGACTTACTTATGTAAGTCATGCATTAACTTGGCTTTACTTAAGTAAGTCATGCATCAACACAGTCTTACTTAAGTAAGTAATGCATAAACATGGCCTTACTTAAGTACGTCATGAATCAACATAGCCTTACTTAAGTAAGTCATGCAACGACACAGCCTTAGTTAAGCAAGTCTTGCACACAGTTTTGCTTAAGTAAATCATGCATCAACAAAGCTTTACTTAAGAAAGTCATGTATAAACACAGCCTTAGTTAAGTAAGTCATGCATCAACACAGTCTTACTTAAATAAGTCATGCATCAACATGGCTTTACTTAAGTAAGTCATGCATCAACACAGTCTTACTTATGTAAGCCATGCATCAACATGGCTTTACTTAAGTAAGTCATGCATCAACACAGCCATACTTAAGTAAGTCATGCATCAACATATCCTTAGTTAAGTAAATCATGCACGAGCACAGCCTTACTTAAGTATGTGATGCATCATCACAGTCATAAGTAAGTCATGCGTCAACAGTCTTACTTAAGTAAATCATGCATCAACAAAGCCTTAGTTAAGTAAGTCATGCATAAACACAGCCTTACTTAAGTAAGTCATACATCAACAGAGTCTTGCTTAAGTCATGCATAAACGCAGCTTTAGTTGAGTTAGTCATGCATCAACACAGTTTTACTTAAGTAAATCATGCATCAACACCGCCTTACTTAAGTCATGCATCTACAAAGCTTTACTTAAGTAAGTCATGTATCAACACAGCCTTAGGTAAGTAAGTCATGCATCAACATGGCCTTACTTAAGTAAGTCATGTATCAACACAGCCTTAGGTAAGTAAGTCATGCATCAACATGGCCTTACTTAAGTAAGTCATGCATTAACACAGCCTACTTAAGTAAATCATGCATCACCACAGCCTTAAGTACGTCATGCATCAACACAGCCTTGTTTAAGTAAATCATGCATCAACGCAGCCTTAGTTAAGTAAGTCATGCATCAACACAGCCTTAGTTAAGTAAGTCATGCATCAACACAGTTTTACTTAAGTAAATCATGCATATCAACAACCTTACTTAAGTACGTCATGCATCAACACAATCATCCTTAAGTAAGTCATGTATCAACACAGCCTTAATTAAGTAAATCATGCATCAACACAGCCTTACTTAAGTAAGTCATACATCAACACAGCCTTACTTAAGTAAGCCATGCATCAACACAGCCTTAAGTAGGTCATGCATCAACACAGCCTTACTTAAGAAAGTCTTTCATCAACACAGCCTTACTTAAGTAAGTCATGCATCAACACAGCCTTACTTCAGTAAGTCATGCACCAACACAATCTTACTTAAGTAAGTCATGCATCAACATAGCCTTACTTAAGAATTCATGCATCAACACAGCCTTACTTAAGAAGTCATGCATCAACACAGCCTTACTTAAGAAGTTATGCATCAACACAGCCTTACTTAAGAAGTCATGCATCAACACAGCCTTACTTAAGAAGTCATGCATCAACACAGCCTTACTTAAGAAGTTATGCATCAACACAATCTTACTTAAGTAAGTCATGCATCAACATAGCCTTACTTAAGAAGTCATGCATCAACACAGCCTTACTTAAGAAGTCATGCATCAACACAGCCTTACTTAAGAAGTCATGCATCAACACAGCCTTACTTAAGAAGTTATGCATCAACACAATCTTACTTAAGTAAGTCATGCATCAACACAGCCTTACTTAAGAAGTTATGCATCAACACAGCCTTACTTAAGTAAGTCATGCATCAACACAACCTTACTTAAGTAAGTCATGCATCAACACAGCCTTACTTAAGTAAGTCATGCATCAACACAGCCTTACTTAAGTAAGTCATGCATCAACACAACCTTACTTATCTTGCACAAAACATTTCTAACTATAAATGCCACATCTAATTTGAAATACATCTGTGTTCTGAAACTCAGCCAATCAAGGTAATTGATTTTAAAACGTTTTAAGATTTTCTTACATTTTCTAGCACAGAACAATATCTACTCGTTATTTCATCGTTGCTAATCATCCTCGTCATGATAATTACTTCTTGTCCAGGACGATTCCACGAAAAAGTAAATTTTCAGTTGGAAAAAAGGTGTTTCCTATAAAAATGGTAAATTTTGTCAATTTTATGATACCTGTCAAAAAAAATCCATGAAAAAAAAGAGGTATCGAAGGCAACGTATTTTCCAAATAAAAGATGCGTTTACTCAAAAGTAATCCTTGAAAAAGATAAACTTTTTTGGGAACAAGATGGTGAGTTAAAAAAGATGTTTTTCATAAAAAATCGTTTTATCTTAAAATTCATAAATCTTTTAATAAAAGGTAAATCTAATCCTAAAGCGCAGAATTTTTAACAAAACATGTAAAACCCATGTAAAACAGCCCGCAGAGTGAACAATCTGAAATTATTTGTTTCGTCCCCCAGACTTCCCAGTGTTGCTCCTCCCACGTCAGAGTGAAGGTCAGTCCTCTGTGGTGGCATGTGCGAGTACTTCCTCGGAGGTGTACTCTTCTATGTCCTCACCACTGCTCTGGGACTCTTCCATGTCCTCACCACTGGTCTGAGACTCTTCCATGTCCTCACCACTGGTCTGGGACTCTTCCATGTCCTCACCACTGGTCTGGGACTCTTCCATGTCCTCACCACTGGTCTGGAACTCTTCCATGTCCTCACCACTGGTCTGGGACTCTTCCATGTCCTCACCACTGGTCTGGGACTCTTCCATGTCGTCACCACTGGTCTGGGACTCTTCTGTCCTCATGTCCTCTTCTGTCCTCACCACTGGTCTTGGACACTTCTATGTCCTCATGGTCTGAGACTCATGTCGTCACCACTGGTCTGGGACTCTTCCATGTCCTCACCACTGGTCTGGAACTCTTCCATGTCCTCACCACTGGTCTGGGACTCTTCCATGTCCTCACCACTGGTCTGGGACTCTTCCATGTCGTCACCACTGGTCTGGGACTCTTCTGTCCTCACCACTGGTCCGGGACTCTTCTGTCCTCACCACTGGTCTTGGACACTTCTATGTCCTCACCACTGGTCTGAGACTCTTCCATGTCGTCACCACTGGTCTGGGACTCGTCCATGTCCTCACCACTGGTCTGGGACTCTTCCATGTCCTCACCACTGGTCTGGGGCACTTCCATGTCCTCACCACTGGTCTGGGACTCTTCCATGTCCTCACCACTGGTCTGGGGCACTTCCATGTCCTCACCACTGGTCTGGGACTCTTCCATGTCCTCACCACTGGTCTGAGACTCTTCCATGTCCTCACCACTGGTCTGGGACTCTTCCATGTCCTCACCACTGGTCTGGGACTCTTCCATGTCCTCACCACTGGTCTGGGGCTCTTCCATGTCCTCACCACTGGTCTGGGACTCTTCCATGTCCTCACCACTGGTCTGGGACTCTTCCATGTCCTCACCACTGGTCTGGGACTCTTCCATGTCCTCACCACTGGTCTGGGACTCTTCCATGTCCTCACCACTGGTCTGAGACTCTTCCATGTCCTCACCACTGGTCTGAGACTCTTCCATGTCCTCACCACTGGTCTGGGACTCTTCCATGTCCTCACCACTGGTCTGGGGCTCTTCCATGTCCTCACCACTGGTCTGAGACTCTTCCATGTCCTCACCACTGGTCTGAGACTCTTCCATGTCCTCACCACTGGTATGGGACTCTTCCATGTCCTCACCACTGGTCTGGGGCTCTTCCATGTCCTCACCACTGGTCTGGGACTCTTCCATGTCCTCACCACTGGTCTGGGACTCTTCCATGTCCTCACCACTGGTCTGGGACTCTTCCATGTCCTCACCACTGGTCTGGGACTCTTCCATGTCCTCACCACTGGTCTGGGACTCTTCCATGTCCTCACCACTGGTCTGAGACTCTTCCATGTCCTCACCACTGGTCTGAGACTCTTCCATGTCCTCACCACTGGTCTGGGACTCTTCCATGTCCTCACCACTGGTCTGGGACTCTTCCATGTCCTCACCACTGGTCTGGGACTCTTCCATGTCCTCACCACTGGTCTGGGACTCTTCCATGTCCTCACCACTGGTCTGGGACTCTTCCATGTCCTCACCACTGGTCTGGGACTCTTCCATGTCCTCACCACTGGTCTGGGACTCTTCCATGTCCTCACCACTGGTCTGAGACTCTTCCATGTCCTCACCACTGGTCTGAGACTCTTCCATGTCCTCACCACTGGTCTGGGACTCTTCCATGTCCTCACCACTGGTCTGGGACTCTTCCATGTCCTCACCACTGGTCTGGGACTCTTCCATGTCCTCACCACTGGTCTGGGACTCTTCCATGTCCTCACCATTGGTCTGGGACTCTTCCATGTCCTCACCACTGGTCTGGGACTCTTCCATGTCCTCACCACTGGTCTGGGACTCTTCCATGTCCTCACCACTGGTCTGGGACTCTTCCATGTCCTCACCACTGGTCTGAGACTCTTCCATGTCCTCACCACTGGTCTGGGACTCTTCCATGTCCTCACCACTGGTCTGGGACTCTTCCATGTCCTCACCACTGGTCTGGGACTCTTCCATGTCCTCACCACTGGTCTGAGACTCTTCCATGTCCTCACCACTGGTCTGAGACTCTTCCATGTCCTCACCACTGGTCTGAGACTCTTCCATGTCCTCACCACTGGTCTGAGACTCTTCCATGTCCTCACCACTGGTCTGACACTCTTCCATGTCCTCACCACTGGTCTGAGACTCTTCCATGTCCTCACCACTGGTCTGAGACTCTTCCATGTCCTCACCACTGGTCTGGGACTCTTCCATGTCCTCACCACTGGTCTGGGACTCTTCCATGTCCTCACCACTGGTCTGGGACTCTTCCATGTCCTCACCACTGGTCTGAGACTCTTCCATGTCCTCACCACTGGTCTGAGACTCTTCCATGTCCTCACCACTGGTCTGAGACTCTTCCATGTCCTCACCACTGGTCTGAGACTCTTCCATGTCCTCACCACTGGTCTGAGACTCTTCCATGTCCTCACCACTGGTCTGAGACTCTTCCATGTCCTCACCACTGGTCTGGGACTCATGTGGTCGTATATTCTCTTTAGTTTCTTTATCACTATTAGTTTCCATTATCATGGTGTACCATGGAAAAAGAAGCAAATGCAACAACCACCTACAACCACAACCACACATCACTGCAGCAACCACCTACAACCACAACCACACATCACTGCAGCAACCACCTACAACCACAACCACACATCACTGCAGCAACCACCTACAACCACAACCACACATCACTGCAGCAACCACCTACAACCACAACCACACATCACTGCAGCAACCACCTACAACCACAACCACACATCACTGCAGCAACCACCTACAACCACAACCACACATCACTGCAGCAACCACCTACAACCACAACCACACATCACTGCAGCAACCACCTACAACCACAACCACACATCACTGCAGCAACCACCTACAACCACAACCACACATCACTGCAGCAACCACCTACAACCACAACCACACATCACTGCAGCAACCACCTACAACCACAACCACACATCACTGCAGCAACCACCTACAACCACAACCACACATCACTGCAGCAACCACCTACAACCACAACCACACATCACTGCAGCAACCACCTACAACCACAACCACACATCACTGCAGCAACCACCTACAACCACAACCACACATCACTGCAGCAACCACCTACAACCACAACCACACATCACTGCAGCAACCACCTACAACCACAACCACACATCACTGCAGCAACCACCTACAACCACAACCACACATCACTGCAGCAACCACCTACAACCACAACCACACATCACTGCAGCAACCACCTACAACCACAACCACACATCACTGCAGCAACCACTTACAACCACAACCACACATACAACCACAACCACACATCACTGCAGCAACCACCTACAACCACAACCACACATCACTGCAGCAACCACCTACAACCACAACCACACATCACTGCAGCAACCACCTACAACCACAACCACACATCACTGCAGCTACCACCTACAACCACAACCACACATCACTGCAGCAACCACCTACAACCACAACCACACATCACTGCAGCAACCACCTACAACCACAACCACACATCACTGCAGCAACCACCTACAACCACAACCGCACATCACTGCAGCAACCACCTACAACCACAACCACACATCACTGCAGCAACCACCTACAACCACAACCACACATCACTGCAGCAACCACCTACAACCACAACCACACATCACTGCAGCAACCACCTACAACCACAACCACACATCACTGCAGCAACCACCTACAACCACAACCACACATCACTGCAGCAACCACCTACAACCACAACCACACATCACTGTAGCAACCACCTACAACCACAAACCACAACCACACATCACTGCAGCAACCACCTACAACCACAACCACACATCACTGCAGCAACCACCTACAACCACAACCACACATCACTGCAGCAACCACCTACAACCACAACCACACATCACTGCCGCAACCACCTACAACCACAACCACACATCACTGCAGCAACCACCTACAACCACAACCACACATCACTGCCGCAACCACCTACAACCACAACCACACATCACTGCAGCAACCACCTACAACCACAACCACACATCACTGCAACCACCTACAACCACAACCACACACATCACTTCCGCAACCACCTACAACCACAACCACACATCACTGCCGCAACCACCTACAACCACAACCACACATCACTGCCGCAACCACCTACAACCACAACCACACATCACTGCCGCAACCACCTACAACCACAACCACACATCACTGCCGCAACCACCTACAACCACAACCACTCATCACTGCAGCAACCACCTACAACCACAACCACACATCACTGCAGCAACCACCTACAACCACAACCACACATCACTGCAGCAACCACCTACAACCACAACCACACATCACTGCAGCAACCACCTACAACCACAACCACACATCACTGCAGCAACCACCTACAACCACAACCACACATCACTGCAGCAACCACCTACAAACCACTTACAACCACAACCACACATCACTGCAGCAACCACCTACAACCACAACCACACATCACTGCAGCAACCACCTACAACCACAACCACACATCACTGCAGCAACCACCTACAACCACAACCACACATCACTGCAGCAACCACCTACAACCACAACCACACATCACTGCAGCAACCACCTACAACCACAACCACACATCACTGCAGCAACCACCTACAACCACAACCACACATCACTGCAGCAACCACCTACAACCACAACCACACATCACTGCAGCAACCACCTACAACCACAACCACACATCACTGCAGCAACCACCTACAACCACAACCACACATCACTGCAGCAACCACCTACAACCACAACCACACATCACTGCAGCAACCACCTACAACCACAACCACACATCACTGCAGCAACCACCTACAACCACAACCACACATCACTGCCGCAACCACCTACAACCACAACCACACATCACTGCAGCAACCACCTACAACCACAACCACACATCACTGCAGCAACCACCTACAACCACAACCACACATCACTGCAGCAACCACCTACAACCACAACCACACATCACTGCAGCAACCACCTACAACCACAACCACACATCACTGCAGCAACCACCTACAACCACAACCACACATCACTGCAGCAACCACCTACAACCACAACCACACATCACTTCCGCAACCACCTACAACCACAACCACACATCACTGCCGCAACCACCTACAACCACAACCACACATCACTGCCGCAACCACCTACAACCACAACCACACATCACTGCCGCAACCACCTACAACCACAACCACTCATCACTGCAGCAACCACCTACAACCACAACCACACATCACTGCAGCAACCACCTACAACCACAACCACACATCACTGCAGCAACCACCTACAACCACAACCACACATCACTGCAGCAACCACCTACAACCACAACCACACATCACTGCAGCAACCACCTACAACCACAACCACACATCACTGCAGCAACCACCTACAACCACAACCACACATCACTGCAGCAACCACCTACAACCACAACCACACATCACTGCAGCAACCACCTACAACCACAACCACACATCACTGCAGCAACCACCTACAACCACAACCACACATCACTGCAGCAACCACCTACAACCACAACCACACATCACTGCAGCAACCACCTACAACCACAACCACACATCACTGCAGCAACCACCTACAACCACAACCACACATCACTGCAGCAACCACCTACAACCACAACCACACATCACTGCAGCAACCACCTACAACCACAACCACACATCACTGCAGCAACCACCTACAACCACAACCACACATCACTGCAGCAACCACCTACAACCACAACCACACATCACTGCAGCAACCACCTACAACCACAACCACACATCACTGCAGCAACCACCTACAACCACAACCACACATCACTGCAGCAACCACCTACAACCACAACCACACATCACTGCAGCAACCACCTACAACCACAACCACACATCACTGCAGCAACCACCTACAACCACAACCACACATCAATGCAGCAACCACCTACAACCACAACCACACATCACTGCAGCAACCACCTACAACCACAACCACCATAACCTATCACCTACAAACACCACCT
Source organism: Cherax quadricarinatus (assembly GCF_038502225.1). Lineage (NCBI taxonomy): Eukaryota > Metazoa > Arthropoda > Malacostraca > Decapoda > Parastacidae > Cherax > Cherax quadricarinatus. The sequence goes on along the minus strand of NC_091296.1, from coordinate 39,190,666 downwards.
ACAACAACACCACAAGCGCAATCAATAAAACCACCTATCACCCCACTATTACCAATCAAGTTACAATCACACCTCCTAAACACAACCTTCAACACGTTAAATCCCTAACCACAAATTCAACCACCTACAATCACAACAACAAACACCAACAACTACCATGGATACAACCACTACCTCGTTACCCTCCTGCTTCTGTCCACCAAACTTTTCCCTGAGTCATCTGAGATATATACCGTTATCTTTTGATGTGTTCCACACATGGCTACTCTTTACAGTCTGTCTCGGTCTGTCTGTATTTCTGTCTATGTCTGTCCACTCTCACCCTTTCTCACTTCGTCTCTTAAAAGAAAATAATCCCACTTAATTGGTCTATCTGTGGATAAATAACCCTCTCCATCAATTTTGTTCTTGTTTTTCTAAGTCTCTTTCCTACTTCAAATGCTCACACCTCATAAAGTAAAAAATCCACTTAGATCCACTACCTTCAGTCCAAGTGTTTTTCTACATAACTTTAATTCTGTATACTACCATGTAACACCATTAGAATTGTTTTAAAACATATAATCATCTTGCAGCATTTGTATACACATTTGTATACACACTAATGATATCTCTATGTTCTTAGAGTAAGATTATTCATGGTATATATATGACCCTTTTAAAGATACTTTGCTTGTAGACGAAAAAATTTTTAAACTAGAAAATGATCCTTGATGGACTATACAATTTACAAAAATCTTTCTCAAAAATAGAGAAAATGCTATCAATGAAAGGTATTTTTAGTTTAAGAAAGTGACCATTGTAAGAGTTTACACTGAAGGAAAGTTTACAACATTTAATATAACTCACAGGAAACATATGCAAATTAGTACATTTGAGAATAATTACGACAAGACAATGATTTAGACAAGATAATTAAGATAGTTTAGACGTTGTCCTGGAGTATGTCCATCAGTAGCGACTGTATACCATACGAAAGTAGTGTATACCGCGGAAGAATACTTATACTACACACAACGTGGCTTCCACAAGATTTTTCATCTTCTTTCATTTCTCACATGCATTGATAAACAATAGATGTAAATATGAGCAAGTGAAAATTAAATATTCAGTAGCAGTTAGCAATAATTTGCAAAATTTTGTGACACACGTTACTTAAGAGTCACAAGTCACACTCGAACACTGAGACTCTGACATAACACATAAAACTCTCACTAACTCACGTATCCTCTCTTCATTAATTCACAAAACTTAAAATACTATCAACGAGGATCTGAGTAAAATACACTTATGTGTATTATGCAAATATCGCAAACTAAGAGACACAGGATGTAAAACAACCACGGGGGGAGTTGAATGATAGCTCTAGGTCTGTCGTATTGCAATCAACACGTCATCAAGAGCTTGCAAAGTTGCAGAGGAAGATATCCAAACAAATACTATCCCAAAGAACGTCTTCACTGGAGTAAGGGAGGGTGAGAGAGAGAAAGAGAGAGAGTGAGAGAGAGAGAGAGAGAGAGAGAGAGAGAGAGAGAGAGAGAGAGAGAGAGAGAGAGAGAGAGAGAGAGAGAGAGAGAGAGAGAGAGAGAGAGAGAGAGAGAGAGAGTGAGAGAGAGAGAGAGAGAAAGAGAGAGAGATTGCTGAGAAGATGTGCAGACCAGCTAGCAGCACCTCTAACTCACATCTTTCAGCACTGCCTAGTGCAGTGTAAATGACCCTCTCTCTGGAAAGAGGCAATTGTAGTCCCTGTTCACAAAAAGAAGAGCAGAGCAGAAATCAGCAACTACAGACCAGTGTCACTCTTGTCAGTCACTGGTAAGATCCTTGAGACAATAATCTCAAGACAAATGACAGAGTTTTTTGACTACCCCTCAATACTTGGTGATCGTCAATATGGCTTCAGGAAAGGTTACTCTGCTGCTGATCTGTTGTTAAACCTTTCCACTAAGTGGCACCAGTCACTGGATTAATCCAAAGTCAGCTTGTGGTAGCACTGGACATTGCTGGTGCTTTCGACCGGGTGTGGCACCAGCGCCTCTTAGCAAAACTGCAAGCTCTGGGAATTGCAGGCTCTACGCTATGTCTCCTCAGTGATTACCTTCATGGTAAATCTCTAAGGGTAGTTCTCAATCTAACAGAAGCAGCAAGACATCCTACTGGGGCAAGCGTTCCACAAGGAAGCGTTCTGGGACCATTGTTATGAATCCCATGCATATGCAGATGACTGTACACTGACATTCACTTATCCAAGAGAAGAAATGTCAGCTGCTCTAAGCTACATCAGTCACCAGCTAAGAGCTATATCAGCTTGGGGAAATAGATGGCAAGTAACATTTGCACCTGAGAAAACACAAATGATGATCGTCTCTAGGCACCATGATGGTAATGCCGGTGCAGTAGTAAGGATGAATGGGAGGGTGTTGGCACCTGGGGAAGAAGCTGATATCCTTGGGGTGAAATTTGACTCCAAACTGATCATAAAGAACCACGCTGTAAATCTTGCTAACAAGGCAGCCAAGAAGCTTACAGTGCTTCACCGCATCTTGCACCTGCTTGACAGTAGGGGTTGCAAGATTTTGTACGAGGCACAAGTACGCTCATACCTTGAGTATGCAGCACTTTCTTGGTTTGCCTGCCCCCTCTCTTATCTGTGACTGCTTGACAAAGTAGAAAACACAGATGTGGGTGGCCTTACTGTTATGTACAAGGCCAATATTGTCAAAGTACCACACTTGGATCCACTTCGAGGACAGCGTAAAGGAAGCTTCTATATCACATGACGGGAATAAAGCAGCAACTTCACTCTGGCTGTATCCTCCTCCAGAACATCACTTCATCTGAGATCATTTATCTCCAGGATGACAGGAGTCTGGAACACATTCATACAGTATTACGATGTCAACGAGATAAAGTCAGTTGATCAAATGAAAATGCTGGCCCACAGATGGCTCCAACTTCATCCTGTTCCCTACTTGTATGTTTCATAATAATAAAAATACTTATATGATTCCCCCACCTCAGTGGGATACGGCTAGTACGTTGAAAGAAAAGAAAGAAAGACTTGTATGTTTCATAACAATAAATGCTTTCAAATGAGCTGATGTAGGTAACAGCTCTTAGCTTGACAATAAAGTTAGGAATCCTTAACCTGTAAATAGATTGTCAATAAAGCTAAGGATCCTTAACCTAACCTTGTCAAACCCTGTGTAAAAAAAGAGAAAGAGAAAGAGAGAAGGGAAGAGGAAGTGTCCCGCAGGCATACCAGTGCCCATAGTAAGAAGGTTGAATATTATAGTATTAGAAAAATCCCACAAACACTGATATTGTAACAGTAGCCTAAACGAAAGTAACCTGGCAATAATAAAAAATTCGGTCAGACTCTACTGTGATATAAGTAATTTTACTTACATAATTATATTGCAAGTGATATAGAAGTCACTGGCAATTATGTATCTCCTTTAATGGTCCCGTTTTCTCGTCCCTTTAATTAAATGGACCCTCGTGGATGGTTACTCCATAATTGCCAGTGACCTATATCACTTGCAATATAATTATGTATGTAAAATTACTTATAGCAGAGTCTGACCGAATTTTTTATTATTGTCAGGTTACTTTCGTTGAGGCTACTGTTATAGTAGCAATGTTTTTGGGACTTTTCTAATGCTATGATATTCAACCTTTTGACTATGGGCATTGGTATGCCTGAGGGGCACTTCCTGTTCCCTTCTCTCTTGCTCCCTAGCTCTCTCTCTCTCTCTCTCTCTCTCTCTCTCTCTCTCTCTCTCTCTCTCTCTCTCTCTCACTCTCTCTCTCTCTCTCTCTTTTTTTTTACACAGGGTTTGACAAGGTTAAGGATCCCTAGTTTTATTGATAAGCTTTTCACAGGTTAAGGATTCCTAACTTTATTGACAAGCTAAGAGCTGTTACCTACATCAGCTCATTTGAAAGCATTTTTATTGTTATGAAACATACAAGTAGGGAAAAGGATGAAGTTGGAGCCATCTGTGGGCCAGCATTTTCATTTGATCAACTGACTTTATCTCGTTGACATCATTATGCTGTACGAATGTGTTCCATACTCGAGTCATCCTGGGTATATATGATCTCAGATGGAGTGATGTCCTGGAGAAATTTTCTCCAGGAGGGGGGTATCAGCCCCCTTCAGCCCCTTTCAGCCCCTTTCAGTCCTGAGGGGCCCAGCCCTCTAAGAAGGGGCAAGCATCTTGTTTACTGCTACAGCGAGTAATTGATAGCAGATGCAGTACGAGTATGGGACTTGGTCGCTTCGACCGACGCTCAATGCAGTGTTGCAAAGTGTAGTTTAATAAGAGACAGCCCATCTCTTACCTTAGCAGGACAATTAAGGAAAATCCTGCTCCCATTTTATTACCATGGTAAAGATAGTGTACATTGTTGTCTATGCTTAAGACAGCAAGAAACAAACATTCTGCTTTGCTTCATGAAGGAAGTGGCAAGGAAGCAAAAAGTACTAGGTCAGCTTTTCCTTTGTGCTAGGGGAGTAGCGGCGTGGGGTGCTGTGGCGTCTTCAGATAACCAACAAAGAACGATCTGTGCGTTAATGTGAACAAAGTGTCTCACAAAACACGATAAACACTTACAGAGAAGTGTGATCAACTTCTTAGTGATATTGTGTGAACAATTATTGATGAACAGTGTAACAACGAGTGTTGCCATCCAACAGAGTGTAGTGCGACATTCTTTAAAGAACACTATTCTTCAATCAACTCAACGGATATCCGGGAGTAATTACGGGTCAGAAACATATAGCCAGTTAAGTGTTCTAACTCGTGATGTACTACTATTTATTGCGCAGTTGAGTATAAAGTCGTGAGTTAGTCACTTATCATAAACCCCGGTGATATGCGGACCTTTGAGTCCACACACGTAAGTTTGTCAGCAATCAGTGAATGAAATATGCTGACATAACACCCCCTGGGGGTAATTTATAATCTTACAAATTATAACTCATTTCAGCCCGTTGAGGAATGACTTCGACAGCTTCTCAAGACCTCGTCAGCAGGGGCGGCTGTGTAGGCGATGAGCTGTCTTTCTAAGTTAAGTTTTCCCTATACATAATGTATAAGCTTAGCTGGTAATAACATTTCTCAACACAGCCAGGGTGAAGCTGCTGCTTTCTGCCCGTCTTGTGGCATAAAAGCTTGTTTCACGCTGTCTTCGAAGTGGATACAAGTGTGGTACTTTGACAATATTGGTCTTGTACATAACAGTAAGGCCACCCACATCCCTCCTGTGTTGAAGGCTCTGCTGAAATGACAGATCTATCCAGGATGGGTCCAGGCGAGAGATGAGACGTCTTGCTCTGTTCTCTACTCTGTCAAGCAGTCGCAGATGAGAGGGGGGGGGGCAGGCAAACCAAGAAAGTGGTGCATACTCAATGTGTGAGCGTACTTGTGCCTCGTACAGAATCTTGCAACCCCTACTGTCAAGCAGATGCGAGATACGGCGAAGTGCTGTAAGGTTCGTGGCTGCCTCTCTCTCTCTCTCTCTCTCTCTCTCTCTCTCTCTCTCTCACCCTCCCTCACTCCAGTGGAAACGTCCTATGGAATCCTATTTGCTTATGAGTATATTAGGCAATTTTTTTTTTAAATAAACTGTTAAACTTCGGAGAAAAGGATGTTTGAGATAAGCTTCTAGTGTTTGACCATCAATATGTGCCACACCATCTCTGAAATATATATAGATTGTATTCAAGCATAAATTATATTATATTAAAGTTATCATGTATATTTATTCTAGCATATAATTCACTAGACTGTCTACCTACTCACTAGACATTTGTTCAATATAATTATGTAGTAATCTCTCATCAGCGAGAACATTGATAATTCTCTTCACTTAATATTTCTACTTCCTCACATTGACGCCTCGCACACACACACATAAACACACACACACATAAACACACACACACATAAACACACACACACACACACACACACACACACACACACACACACACACACACACACACACACACACACACACACACACACACACACACGCACGCACGCACACACACACACACACATACACACACACACACACACACAGGACCAGTGCTGTTTCTGGTATTTGTGAACGACATGACGGAAGGAATAGACTCCGTAGTGTCCCTGTTTGCAGATGACGTGAAGTTGATGAGAAGAATTCATTCGGTCGAAGACCAGGCAGAACTACAAAGAGATCTGGACAGGCTGCAGACCTGGTCCAGCAATTGGCTCCTGGAGTTCAACCCCACCAAGTGCAAAGTCATGAAGATTGGGGAAGGGCGAAGAAGACAGCAGACGGAGTACAATCTAGGGGGCCAGAGACTACAAACCTCACTCAAGGAAAAAGATCTTGGGGTGAGTATAACACCAGGCACATCTCCTGAAGCACACATCAATCAAATAACTGCTGCAGCATATGGGCGCCTAGCAAACCTCGGAACAGCATTCAGACATCTTAATAAGGAATCGTTCAAGACCCTGTACACCGTGTACGTTAGGCCCATATTGGAGTATGCTGCACCAGTTTGGAACCCACACCTAGCCAAGCACGTAAAGAAACTAGAGAAAGTGCAAAGGTTTGCAACAAGACTAGTCCCAGAGCTAAGAGGTATGTCCTACGAGGAGAGGTTAAGGGAAATCAACCTGACGACACTGGAGGATAGGAGAGATAGGGGGGACATGATAACGACATACAAAATACTGAGAGGAATTGACAAGGTGGACAAAGACAGGATGCACCAGAGATGGGACACAGCAACAAGGGGACACAGTTGGAAGTTGAAGACACAGATGAATCACAGGAATGTTAGGAAGTATTTCTTCATCCACAGAGTAGTCAGGAAGAGGAATAGTTTGGGAAGCGATGTAGTGGAGGTAGGATCCATACATAGCTTTAAGCAGAGGTATGATAAAGCTCACGGTTCAGGGAGAGTGACCTAGTAGCGACCAGTGAAGAGGCGGGGCCAGGAGCTTGGATTCGACCCCTGCAACCTCAACTAGGTGAGTACACACACACACACTCACACACACACACACACACACACACATCTCTGAGCCATGTTCTTAAATATCTATAACATCCTTGCAATCAATATCTCTCTATATCACTTTTACACAGGGTCTTACAAGACTATGCTAAGGATTCCTGACTTTATTTACAAGCTAAGAGCTGTTACCTACATCAGCTCATACATAAATTTTATTGTTATGAGATATACAAATATGGAACAGGAAGAAGTTGGAGGCATCTGTGAACCAGTGATTTCATTTGATCAACTGACGTTATTGCGTTGATGTCATTATGCTGTACGAACTAGTTCCAGACTCGAGTTATCCTAGGAATATATGATCTCAGATGTAGCAACGTTCTGGAAAAGGTTACAGTCAAAGTTGCTGCTTGCTGCCAGTTTTCTTCTGTAGAAGCTCACTTCTGGCTGTCCTCGGAGTGGAACCAAGTGTGGTACTTTGACAACTTTGGTCTTGTACATGACAGTAACGTCATCCACATTCCTCCTGTGTTGAAAGCTCTGCTTTTTTATTATAATAATAATAATGTTGAAATGACAGGTGTGTCGAGACTGGGTCGAGGCGAGGGATGCGGCGTCTTGCTCTGTTCTCTGCTCTGTCAAGAAGTCGCAGATGAGACTGGGGCAGGCAGTCCAAGAAACAGGAACATGCTGAAGGTGTGAGCGTACTTGCGCCTCTTACAGAATCTTGCAACCTCTACTGTCGCAGTGCTGTAAGCTTCCTGGCCGCTTTGTTTCTAAGATTGTAAGATCATTACCATCATGATGCCTAGAGACCATCATTTGTGTTTTCCCAGGAGCAAATGTTACTTGCCATCGGTTTCTCCAGGCTGATATAGAACTGGTGATCGATGTAGCTTAGAACAACTGGCATTTCCTCTCGTGGATAAGTAAACGTCAGAGTGCAGTCATCTGCATATGCTTGAGACTCTGGGACAAGATGAAGGTCACTGAAGTAGACATTTCATAACAATGGCCAAGGCACTCTACCCTGTGGAAGATTTGCCCCAATAGGATGTCTTGCTGACTCTGTCCCATTGAGAACTACACTCACAGATCTACCTAGAAGGTAGATCTCTAAGGAGACATAATGTAGAGCCTACAATTCCCAGTGCTTGTAGTTTTGTCAAGAATCCCTGGTACTATACTCGGTCGAAAGCACCAGCAACGCCCAGTGCTACTACACAGCTGACTTTGGATTCATCTAGTGATTTGTGCCAGTTAGTGGAGAGGCTTAACAACAGATCAGCAGAAGAGTAACCTTTCCTGAAGCCATACTGGCGATCACAAAAGTGGAAGACAAAAAATCTGTTATTTGCCGTGATATTATTGTCTCAAGGATCTTGCCAGTGATTGACAGGAGTGACACTGGTCTGTAGTTGCTGATTTCTGCTCTGCTCTTCTTTTTGTGAACTGGGACTACATTTGCCTATTTCCACTGTCCTAGGCAGTTCTGATACATGCGAATTAGAGGTGCTGCTAGCTGGTCTGCACATCTACTCAACAATCTTGGGCTTAATTTGTCTGGGCCCACAGCCTTTTCTTAGTCCAGGGAGTTAAGAAGAATCACCTCCTCCTGCCCAATTGTCACCACTGACAGTTTTGACACATTTCTTGCAGCTAGCCAAGGAGAGTCCCTTGCTGGACCAAAACTTGTGTTTTGGCAGCAGAGTGTTCGGCAAAGAGGTCAGCATTCTCTTGACTTCTAGTAGAGGTGGTCCCAACCTGTCGATTTAGAGGTGGAATAAGTTAATTAGGCAGATAACCTTCTCTGTCCTTGACCAAAGACCACCAGGCTTTGGAGCTCACTCTACCTGATGCTATGTCTTTCATTTAGAGATAGCCCACTTTTGAACTTCACCCATATGCCTACAGGCCTACCTGTGTAGGTTACTGGTATAGGTAGTGGGATATCTCTCGTACATTCTTCTAGCCTTGTACTTAGCAGTAGCAGCCTCTCTACAACGAGAGACGAACCAAGGCTGATCTCTAGGCTTCGTTACATACTGCCGTTGAGGGATGTGTTCTTGTCGTAGATTAAGGATGTGTCCAGTGAAGGCATTCTCTTGCTTGTCAACATCACGTTGGATAAGATCATTCCAATAGGAGGTGTCGAGCTCAGACCAAACTGCTGGTCAGTTTCCTCTTTCTCACTGCCAGGTTGTACGTATAGATTCCTCACCTTATTCTGTTGGGATCTTCAGTATCATAAAAAACAGCCTTGTGGTCAGACGATCCAACATAGCCGAGGGGTTAACAAGTGACTGTGCTTTCTGCCAGACCACTCTCTACTAGGTCAAGGGAGGAGCCAGAGATGTGAGTAGGGAAATAAATGAAGTTTCTCAAGTTAAACACTAAATGAAGGTCATCAAAGTCCCTTTGTATAAGATGTTGGTTGAGGTCACCAACAATTGTAGTATGTTGACATTTGTGTTGAAGCAGAAGGGAGTCTACATTTTCTATTAGGAAGCTGATGGGCTTTGCATGTTGCCACTGAGGTCTGTACATTGTTAGTACAGCGACACTAGTGTTTATGCATAGTTTGAAGCACATCGTTTCAAGATGAGCAGGGATGGCAACATCAATGTGCTGGTCATGTGCACTTTTAGAGAAGCACACAGCAACACCTCCTCCTTGTCCTTGCCTGTTTCGTCTCATCCATGAGGTGTAGCTAACAGTTCTTTCAAAACTTTCCAGGAGTCCTGTCGTCCAAAAATGTTTCAACAACAGCGATCATGTCGTGAAGTCGAATGTTCACGTAACTGTGCATGAGCTCTCCAACATTGGTAATGAATCCTTTAATGTTGGTCGACAGGATACTGACAAACTGGCTCCTCATGGATGTGTTTAGCTTGAAGTGGTGGGTGTATAAGGTGCCTGCCCTTGAGGTAGGTAGGACACTAGGGCAGCCGCTGAGATGTAGGTCTGTGATCTTGTATAAGGCACAAAACCATTTGCTTGGCTGAGAGAGGGGTAGCTGGGTGGGTGATGTGTGAGTGTGTTCACCAATTCAGAGATCCTGTTGATTTGCTCCGAGAACAGAAGTCTTAACAAAGAATCCTGTCTGTGAAGTTCCTTTTTCTTCCGGCACTGGTCCTCCTGATGTTTCCGCTTGTAACAGTAATTGCACCTGGTGTCTGTTAGGCAGTTGTCAGTGGTGTGTCCTCTCCAGTGACAGCGAGAGCACTGCCTAAGTGCCTGGGACGGTGGACTCCTATTTGCTGCACTTCTTGTGTTTCGCTGCTGATTCAGCAGCTGATTTATCTACAGGTTCTGCCGCTGGTGACCCTGATGATCATGTACCCGGTGAGCGTTTTCTCAGAGCTTTGTTGGTGGAAGGTGAGACGGCTGTAGATGTCCTTTTTCTCTTCCACGGGCTCTACCACGTGCTGTACCACGTCCTCGTACAGTTCTATCATATATGTCACTGCTGTTCGTACTTTGGTGCAGCACTTGTTCAGGTGCAGTGTTGGTCACCTGATTGTTAACTGCACCACTGCTGGCAGGTGTTGGAGTGGTGTTGGCAGGTGTTGGAGAGTTATCAGATCCAAGGCTTGCGTCGTTGCTGGGAAGAGAATCTGTTCCTGCTGCGGTGGTCAGAGGAATTGTGTTAGAATTCCGAAATGTAGTGTTTTGAGCTCTGTCTATCTGTGGTCTTAGTGATGTCAGAATTCTACAAGTTATTTATCTCTGAGTTTAGCTCAGTGTGGGACTTCCAGTCTTTGTCAATAGTGTCACCATCAACTGAGCAGCTTATGTCACTTGATGTAGGATTGCACTGGCCTTCTGCAATTGCTTGGAGGTTATCTAATGATTTGAGGAGCTCATGAAGTGTTTCCCTGTGATGGATTATCTTAGCTGCAACTTTACAATACAGTTCATAAGGGCAGTCTTGATTATTGAAAAGAAGTACCTGAGTTGCCTCTGAACTGTTCTCTTGTAGCTCCAGGCTCGTTCCCGCATATATCACACCATCTTGGATATCATTCAGTCTCCTGAGATGTTCTGTCTACAACAAAATTCTTTTTTTGGAATGCTATCTGTTTGGCAGTAGCTGGAACATGTGGGCGCCTTACATTGAAGAAGTGGTTGGTCTTTTGTGGTATGCTCACAAATACTGCGGTAGCCTCTGTGACAATAGCCAGATAGCGAAGATATTCTCTATTTTGCAATGTGAAGTCATCTCAGAGGAAAATTTGCAAGATTACGTGAAGCTCTCAAGAGAGAGAATGGTAAGGTGTGGTGCTAAGTGGGTGGTCGTGTGGGGGTGGTCGTGTGGGGGTGGTCGTGTATGAGGGGGGAGGGGTGTGGTGGTGGTCCTGTGGGGGTGGTCGTGTGGGGTTGGTTGTGTGGGGGTGGTGGTTTGGGGGTGGTTGCGTTGGGGTGGTTGTGTTGGGGTGGTCGTTTTTGAGGGGGGAGGGGTGTGGTGGTGGTCCTGTGGGGGTGGTCGTGTGGGGTTGGTTGTGTGGGGGTGGTTGTGTGGGGGTGGTCGTGTGGGGGTGGTTGTGTAGGGGTGGTCGTGTGGGGGTCGTTGTGTGGGGTGGTCGTGTGGGGGTGGTCGTGTGGGGGTGGTTGTGTAGGGGTGGTCGTGTGGGGGTCGTTGTGTGGGAGTGGTTGTGTGGGGGTGGTCGTGTGGGGGTGGTTGTGTGGGGGTGGTCGTGTGGGGGTGGTTGTGTAGGGGTGGTCGTGTGGGGGTCGTTGTGTGGGGGTGGTTGTGTCGGGGTGGTTGTGTGGGGGTGGTCGAGTGGGGGTGGGGGTGTGGGGGTGAGGATGTGGGGGATAGTCGTGTGGGGGTGGTCATGTGGGGGTGGTCGTGTGGGGGTGGTTGTGTGGGGGGTGGTCGTGTGTGCGGTGGTTGTGTGGGGGGGTGGTCGTGTGTGCGGTGGTTGTGTGGGGGGTGGTCGTGTAGAAATGGTCGTGCGGGGTCGTGTTGTGGGAGTATGGCCAGCCAGCTGGGAGAGCATTGCCCTTTCGCCATAATATAATAATAATAATAATGATAATAATAACAATAATATCTTTATTTACTACAAGTACATGTCCAAGGTATACAGACCACAGCTGACATCAATGACATTCTACTGTACAAAAGCCGCTTGTTATGCTGAACATTTCGGGCAAATTAGGTCAATTTTGTCCCCTGATGCGACCCACACCAGTCGACTAACACCCAGGTACCCATTTTATACTGATGGGTGAACAGGGACAGGGACAGGGACAGCAGGTGTTTTATGGAAACACGTCCCTAATGTTTTTCAGGCGTACCGGATGAGATTCGAACTCAGGACCTCAGTGTGTGAGCTGAGTGCGCTGTCAATCCAGCTCCGGGACACCTTAATAACTTAATAAACCTTATCACTTAATAAACATCAGTTTATGCTATCCACGATGCTACTACTGAAAGATGTTAACACGATGTTACAGGTGAACAAGTCACGTTGTTATAATGTTCCAGATGTTATTACATATGAGCTAAGATACTGACTGTGAAGGCAACAGTGACGTCAGTACATAGGCCTGTCAGTCCTCCCTCACTTGTTCATATACCACACTTAAGTATCACTATCACGTTCATATACCACACTTAAGTATCACTATCACGTTCATATACCACACTTAAGTATCACTATCACGTTCACATACCACACTTAAGTATCACTATCTCGTTCAAATACCACACTTAAGTATCACTATCACGTTCATATACCACACTTAAGTATCACTATCTCGTTCATATACCACACTTAAGTATCACTATCACGTTCATATACCACACTTAAGTATCACTATCTCGTTCATATACCACACTTAAGTATCACTATGACGTTCATATACCACACTTAAGTATCACTATCTCGTTCATATACCACACTTAAGTATCACTATCTCGTTCATATACCACTCTTAAGTATCACTATCTCGTTCACATACCACACTTAAGTATCACTATCACGTTCATATACCACACTTAAGTATCACTATCACGTTCATATACCACACTTAAGTATCACTATCTCGTTCATATACCACACTTAAGTATCACTATCACGTTCACATACCACACTTAAGTATCACTATCTCGTTCATATACCACACTTAAGTATCACTATCACGTTCACATACCACACTTAAGTATCACTATCACGTTCATATACCACACTTAAGTATCACTATCACGTTCATATACCACACTTAAGTATCACTATCACGTTCATATACCACACTTAAGTATCACTATCACGTTCATATACCACACTTAAGTATCACTATCACGTTCATATACCACACTTAAGTATCACTATCTCGTTCATATACCACACTTAAGTATCACTATCACGTTCATATACCACACTTAAGTATCACTATCACGTTCAAATACCACACTTAAGTATCACTATCTCGTTCATATACCACACTTAAGTATCACTATCTCGTTCATATACCACACTTAAGTATCACTATCACGTTCATATACCACACTTAAGTATCACTACCACGTTCATATACCACACTTAAGTATCACTATCTCGTTCATATACCACACTTAAGTATCACTATCACGTTCATATACCACACTTAAGTATCACTACCACGTTCATATACCACACTTAAGTATCACTATCTCTTTTATATACCACACTTACACACTTAAGTATCACTATCTCGTTCATATACCACACTTAAGTATCACTATCACGTTCATATACCACACTTAAGTATCACTATCACGTTCATATACCACACTTAAGTATCACTATCACGTTCATATACCACACTTAAGTATCACTATCTCGTTCATATACCACACTTAAGTATCACTATCACGTTCATATACCACACTTAAGTATCACTATCACGTTCAAATACCACACTTAAGTGTCACTATCTCGTTTATATACCACACTTAAGTATCATTATCTCGTTCATATACCACACTTAAGTATCACTATCACGTTCATATACCACACTTAAGTATCACTATCACGTTCATATACCACACTTAAGTGTCACTATCACGTTCATATACCACACTTAAGTATCACTATCACGTTCATATACCACACTTAAGTATCACTATCACGTTCATATACCACACTTAAGTATCACTATCACGTTCATATACCACACTTAAGTATCACTATCACGTTCATATACCACACTTAAGTGTCACTATCACGTTCATATACCACACTTAAGTATCACTATCACGTTCATATACCACACTTAAGTATCACTATCACGTTCATATACCACACTTAAGTATCACTATCACGTTCATATACCACACTTAAGTGTCACTATCACGTTCATATACCACACTTAAGTATCACTATCACGTTCATATACCACACTTAAGTATCACTATCACGTTCATATACCACACTTAAGTATCACTATCACGTTCATATACCACACTTAAGTGTCACTATCACGTTCATATACCACACTTAAGTATCACTATCACGTTCATATACCACACTTAAGTGTCACTATCACGTTCATATACCACACTTAAGTATCACTATCACGTTCATATACCACACTTAAGTGTCACTATCACGTTCATATACCACACTTAAGTATCACTATCACGTTCATATACCACACTTAAGTATCACTATCTCGTAGATGTTCAATTCCATGAAGGAGTTGTGGCACAGCTCCTGGGCTGTTGTAGCTTCTACAGTGTTACAGAACAGTGTTTTCCTCACAAACTCTCGTAGTTAAGTGATCTTAAGAAAGTTTGAGAAGCACACTGTAACACGTCCCACCACCACAACAACTCTCTCTCTCTCTCTCTCTCTCTCTCTCTCTCTCTCTCTCTCTCTCTCTCTCTCTCTCTCTCGTTCTTTATTTCTCTTTTCTCTCTCTCTCCTCCAATTTGGAGTTACAATCTATTATTTTATTAAGAAAAATATTTTGTTATGAATTAATTTTCCTTTTTGCTGTGAATATTTTTTTAATAAGCATCAAAACATTTTCACCCCAAAACTTTTCCAACTATTTTTAGTTACACAACAATAAATATGGCGGGAAAACGTGAATAAAAAAATAAATAAGAATAAAAAGATAGAAGGCTGGTAGACAGCAACCACCCAGGGACGTACTACCGTCCTGTGGTAGTAGGCTGGTAGACAGCAACCACCCAGGGACGTACTACCGTCCTGTGGTAGTAGACTGGTAGACAGCAACCACCCAGGAACGTACTACCGTCCTCTGGTAGTAGGCTGGTAGACAGCAACCACCCAGGGACGTACTACCGTCCTGTGGTAGTAGACTGGTAGACAGCAACCACCCAGGGACGTACTACCGTCCTGTGGTAGTAGACTGGTAGACAGCAACCACCCAGGGACGTACTACCGTCCTGTGGTAATAGGCTGGTAGACAGCAACCACACAGGGACGTACCACAGTCCTGTGGTAGTAGGCTGGTAGACGGCAACCACCCAGGGACGTACTACCGTCCTGTGGTAGCAGACTGGTAGACAGCAACCACCCAGGGACGTACTACCGTCCTGTGCTAGCAGACTGGTCAACCACCCAGGGACGTACTACCGTCCTGTGGTAGCAGACTGGTAGACAGCAACCACCCAGGGACGTACTACCGTCCTGTGGTAGTAGGCTGGTAGACAGCAACCACCCAGGGACGTACTACCGTCCTGTGGTAGTAGGCTGGTAGACAGCAACCACCCAGGGACGTACTACCGTCCTGTGGTAGTAGGCTGGTAGACAGCAACCACCCAGGGACGTACTACCGTCCTGTGGTAGCAGACTGGTAGACAGCAACCACCCAGGGACGTACTACCATCCTGTGGTAGTAGACTGGTAGACAGCAACCACCCAGGGACGTACTACCATCCTGTGGTAGTAGGCTGGTAGACAGCAACCACCCAGGGACGTACTACCGTCCTGTGGTAGTAGGCTGGTAGACAGCAACCACCCAGGGACGTACTACCGTCCTGTGGTAGTAGGCTGGTAGACAGCAACCACCCAGGGACGTACTACCGTCCTGTGGTAGTAGACTGGTAGACAGCAACCACCCAGGGACGTACTACCGTCCTGTGGTAGTAGGCTGGTAGACAGCAACCACCCAGGGACGTACTACCGTCCTGTGGTAGTAGGCTGGTAGAGAGCAACCACCCAGGGACGTACCACCGTCCTGTGGTAGTAGGCTGGTAGACAGCAACCACCCAGGGACGTACTACCGTCCTGTGGTAGTAGACTGGTAGACAGCAACCACCCAGGAACGTACTACCGTCCTCTGGTAGTAGGCTGGTAGACAGCAACCACCCAGGGACGTACTACCGTCCTCTGGTAGTAGGCTGGTAGACAGCAACCACCCAGGGACGTACTACCGTCCTGTGGTAGTAGACTGGTAGACAGCAACCACCCAGGGACGTACTACCGTCCTGTGGTAATAGGCTGGTAGACAGCAACCACACAGGGACGTACCACAGTCCTGTGGTAGTAGGCTGGTAGACGGCAACCACCCAGGGACGTACTACCGTCCTGTGGTAGCAGACTGGTAGACAGCAACCACCCAGGGACGTACTACCGTCCTGTGCTAGCAGACTGGTAGACAGCAACCACACAGGGACGTACTACCGTCCTGTGCTAGCAGACTGGTAGACAGCAACCACACAGGGACGTACTACCGTCCTGTGGTAGTAGGCTGGTAGACAGCAACCACCCAGGGACGTACTACCGTCCTATGGTAGTAGGCTGGTAGACAGCAACCACCCAGGGACGTACTACCGTCCAGTGGTAGTAGGCTGGTAGACAGCAACCACCCAGGGACGTACTACCGTCCTGTGGTAGCAGACTGGTAGACAGCAACCACCCAGGGACGTACTACCGTCCTGTGGTAGTAGGCTGGTAGACGGCAACCACCCAGGGACGTACTACCGTCCTGTGGTAGTAGGCTGGTAGACAGCAACCACCCAGGGACGTACTACCGTCCTGTGGTAGTAGACTGGTAGACAGCAACCACCCAGGGACGTACTACCATCCTGTGGTAGTAGACTGGTAGACAGCAACCACCCAGGGACGTACTACCATCCTGTGGTAGTAGGCTGGTAGACAGCAACCACCCAGGGACGTACTACCGTCCTGTGGTAGTAGGCTGGTAGACAGCAACCACCCAGGGACGTACTACCGTCCTGTGGTAGTAGGCTGGTAGACAGCAACCACCCAGGGACGTACTACCGTCCTGTGGTAGTAGACTGGTAGACAGCAACCACCCAGGGACGTACTACCGTCCTGTGGTAGTAGGCTGGTAGACAGCAACCACCCAGGGACGTACTACCGTCCTGTGGTAGTAGGCTGGTAGAGAGCAACCACCCAGGGACGTACTACCGTCCTGTGGTAGTAGGCTGGTAGACAGCAACCACCCAGGGACGTACTACCGTCCTGTGGTAGTAGACTGGTAGACAGCAACCACCCAGGAACGTACTACCGTCCTCTGGTAGTAGGCTGGTAGACAGCAACCACCCAGGGACGTACTACCGTCCTCTGGTAGTAGGCTGGTAGACAGCAACCACCCAGGGACGTACTACCGTCCTGTGGTAGTAGACTGGTAGACAGCAACCACCCAGGGACGTACTACCGTCCTGTGGTAATAGGCTGGTAGACAGCAACCACCCAGGGACGTACTACCGTCCTGTGGTAGTAGGCTGGTAGACAGCAACCACCCAGGGACGTACTACCGTACTGTGGTAGCAGACTGGTAGACAGCAACCACCCAGGGACGTACTACCGTACTGTGGTAGCAGACTGGTAGACAGCAACCACCCAGGGACGTACTACCGTACTGTGGTAGCAGACTGGTAGACAGCAACCACCCAGGGACGTACTACCGTCCTGTGGTAGTAGGCTGGTAGACAGCAACCACCCAGGGACGTACTACCGTCCTATGGTAGTAGGCTGGTAGACAGCAACCACACAGGGACGTACTACCGTCCTGTGGTAGTAGGCTGGTAGACAGCAACCACCCAGGGACGTACTACCGTCCTGTGGTAGTAGGCTGGTAGACAGCAACCACGCAGGGACGTACTACCGTCCTGTGGTAGTAGGCTGGTAGACAGCAACCACCCAGGGACGTACTACCGTCCTGTGGTAGTAGGCTGGTAGACAGCAACCACCCAGGAACGTACTACCGTCCTGTGGTAGTAGGCTGGTAGACAGCAACCACACAGGGACGTACTACCGTCCAGTGCTAGCAGACTGGTAGACAGGAACCACACAGGGACGTACTACCGTCCTGTGCTAGGAGACTGGTAGACAGCAACCACCCAGGGATGTACTACCGTCCTGTGGTAGTAGACTGGTAGACAGCAACCACCCAGGGATGTACTACCGTCCTGTGGTAGTAGACTGGTAGACAGCAACCACCCAGGGATGTACTACCGTCCTGTGGTAGTAGACTGGTAGACAGCAACCACCCAGGGATGTACTACCGTCCTGTGGTAGTAGACTGGTAGACAGCAACCACCCAGGGATGTACTACCGTCCTGTGGTAGTAGACTGGTAGACAGCAACCACCCAGGGAGCTACTACCGTCCTGTGGTAGTAGGCTGGTAGATGGCAGACATCCAGGGACGTACTACCGTCCTGTGGTAGTAGGCTAGTAGACGGCAACCACCCAGGGACGTACTATCGTCCTGTGGTAGTAGACTGGTAGACAGCAACCACCCAGGAACGTACTACCGTGCTGTGGTCGTAGGCTGGTAGACGGCAACAACTCAGGGACATACTACCGACCTGTTGTAGTAGGCTGGTAAACAGCAACCACCCAGGGACGTACTACCGTCCTGTGGTAGTAGGCTGGTAGACGGCAACCACCCAGGGACGTACTACCGTCCTGCGGTAGTAGGCTGGTAGACGGCAACCACCCAGGGACGTACTACCGTCCTGTGGTAGAAGGCTGGTAGACGGCAACCACCCAGGGACGTACTACCGTCCTGCGGTAGTAGGCTGGTAGACGGCAACCACCCAGGGACGTACTACCGTCCTGTGGTAGTAGGCTGGTAGACGGCAACCACCCAGGGACGTACTACCGTCCTGCGGTAGTAGGCTGGTAGACAGCAACCACACAGGGACGTACTACCGTCCTGCGGTAGTAGGCTGGTAGACGGCAACCACCCAGGGACGTACTACCGTCCTGTGGTAGTAGGCTCGTAAACAGCAACCACCCAGGGACGTACTACCGTATTGTGGTAGTAGGCTGGTAGACGGCAACCACCCAGGGACGTACTACCGTATTGTGGTAGTAGGCTGGTAGACAGCAACCACCCAGGGACGTACTACCGTCCTGTGGTAGTAGGCTGGTAGACGGCAACCACCCAGGGACGTACTATCGTCCTGTGGTAGTAGACTGGTAGACAGCAACCACCCAGGAACGTACTACCGTCCTGTGGTAGTAGGCTGGTAGACGGCAACCACCCAGGGACGTACTACCGACCTGTGGTAGTAGGCTGGTAAACAGCAACCACCCAGGGACGTACTACCGTCCTGTGGTAGTAGGCTGGTAGACGGCAACCACCCAGGGACGTACTACCGTCCTGTGGTAGTAGGCTGGTAGACAGCAACCACCCAGGGACGTACTACCGTCCTGTGGTAGTAGGCTGGTAGACGGCAACCACCCAGGGACGTACTACCGTCCTGTGGTAGTAGGCTGGTAAACAGCAACCACCCAGGGACGTACTACCGTATTGTGGTAGTAGGCTGGTAGACGGCAATCACTCAAAGACGTACTACCGTCCTGTGGTAGTAGGCTGGTAGACAGGAACCACCCAGGGACGTACTACCGTCCTGTGGTAGTAGGCTGGTAGACGGCAACCACTCAGGGACGTACTACCGCCCCGTGGTAGTAGGCTGGTAGACGGCAACCACTCAGGGACGCACTTCCATCCTGTGGTAGTAGGCTGGTAGACAGCAACCACCCAGGGACGCACTACCGTCCTGTGGTAGTAGGCTGGTAGAGGGCAACCACCTAGGGAAAGTATTACCGTCCTGTGGTAGTAGGCTGGTAGACGGCAACCACACAGAGACGTACTTCCATCCTGTTGTAGTTGGCTGATATACAGCAACCACACAGGGACGTATTACCGTCCTGTGGAAGTAGGCTGGTAGACGGCAACCACCCAGGGACGTACTACCGTCATGTGGTAGTAGGCTGGTACACAGCAACCAACCAGGGACGTACTACCGTCCTGTGGTAGTAGGCTGGTAGACAACAACCACCCAGGGACGTACTACCGTCCTGTGCTAGTAGGCTGGTAGGCGGCAACCTCCAAGGGACGTACTACCGTTATGTGATAGTAGGTTGGTAGACAGCAACCACCCAGGAATGTATTACCGTCCTGTGGTAGTAGGCTGGTAGACTGCAACCACGAAGGGACGTACTACCGTCCTGAGGTAGTAGGCTGATAGACAGCAACTACCTAGGGACGTACTACCACCCAGTGGTAGTAGGCTGGTACACAGCAACCACCCAGGGACGTACTGCCGTCCTATGGTAGTAGGCTGGTAGACGGAAAGCACCCAGAGACGTACTACCGTCCTGTGGTAGTAGGTTGGTAGACAGCAACCACCCATGGACGTACTACCGTCCTGTGGTAGTAGGCTGGTACACAGCAACCACCCAGGGACGTACTACCGCCCTGTGTCAGTAGGCTGGTAGGCAGCAACCACACAGGGAGGTATTACCGTCCTATGGCCGTAGGTGGGTAGACAACAACCACACAGAAAGGTACTGCCGTCCTGTGGCAGTAGCTTAGTAGTCAGAAACCACACTGGGAGGTACAACTGTCCGTTATCAGTAAGTTGATAGACAACAACCACACAGGGAGATACTATAGTCCTGTGGTAGTAGGTTGATAGACAACAACCACACAGGGAGATACTATAGTCCTGTGGAAGTAGGTTGATAGACAACAACCACACAGGGAGATACAACCGCTCTGTGGTAGTTGGTTAATAGACAACAACCACACAGGGAGGTACTACAGTCCTGTGATAGTAGGTTGAACCCGGGGAGTACCTCCTGGTATAGGCTGCAGCAACCCCCGGACGTACTTTCCCGTCCTTTTAGAGGGGTGGAAAAGCAACCACCCGGCGTACCGTCCTGGAAGGGGCGGGGAGAGAACACGGAACGAACCGTCCTTTGGTAGTGGGCGGTAACGGCAACCCCCCGGCGCTACCTGTTTTGTAGGTTGTAAACAGAAACCACCCGGAAACGCCCGCCTGGGAAGAACGGAGCCAACCCGGGGACGTACTACCTCCTGTGGTTTTGGGCTGGTAAAACCAACCACCCGGGACGTTCCGTCGTGGTGTAGACGGAACCACCCGGGGACGTACACCGTCCTGGGTGGGGCCCGGAGACGAAACCCCCCGGGCTACTACCGCCCTGTGTAGTGGGTGAGACCCCACCCGGGCGTACTCCTCCTGTGGTATGGCGGGTAGAAACCACCCGGGGACGTCACGCCCCGTGTGGTGGTGGGCAACCCCCCGGGGACGAAACCCCGTCCGTGGTAGTGGGCTGGTGGGAACCACCCGAACGATCCGTCCTGGTAGTGGTGGTAACGCAACACCAAGGGAGGTACCCTCCTGTGGTATTTGGCGGTAACACAACCACGGGGACGTCTACCGCCGTTGTGGTTGGAAGACAAAACCCACCGGGCCCAAAAAATCCGGGTAGGCTGGTAAAAAACCCACCCGGGACCCCTACCCCCTGGGTAGTAGGCTTAACGAAACCCCGGCCCTACACCTCCTGTTAAGGGGCGGGAGACAAACCACCAGGACGTTAGTCCGTGGAAGTAGGCGGTAAAGCAACCCCCCAAAGGAGGTAACCTCCTGTGGTAGTGGTGGTAACAGAAACCCCCCAAAAACGTACTCCTTTCCTTTGGGGGGCGGCAAACCACCCGGGGACGACTACCGTCCTTGAGGGGTGACAGCAACCACCCAGGAGTACTCCGTCCTGTGGTAGTGGGGCCCGGGGGTAGAGAGTAACCACCCAGGGACGTAAAACAGGGAGGTACTACCGTCCTGTGGTAGTAGGTTGGTAGACAGCAACCACCCAGGGAGGTACTACCGTCCTGTGGTAGTAGGTTGGTAGACAGCAACCACCCAGGGAGGTACTACCGTCCTGTGGTAGTAGGTTGGTAGACAGCAACCACCCAGGGAGGTACTACCGTCCTGTGGTAGTAGGTTGGTAGACAGCAACCACCCAGGGAGGTACTACCGTCCTGTGGTAGTAGGTTGGTAGACAGCAACCACCCAGGGAGGTACTACCGTCCTGTGGTAGTAGGTTGGTAGACAGCAACCACCCAGGGAGGTACTACCGTCCTGTGGTAGTAGGTTGGTAGACAGCAACCACCCAGGGAGGTACTACCGTCCTGTGGTAGTAGGTTGGTAGACAGCAACCACCCAGGGAGGTACTACCGTCCTGTGGTAGTAGGTTGGTAGACAGCAACCACCCAGGGAGGTACTACCGTCCTGTGGTAGTAGGTTGGTAGACAGCAACCACCCAGGGAGGTACTACCGTCCTGTGGTAGTAGGTTGGTAGACAGCAACCACCCAGGGAGGTACTACCGTCCTGTGGTAGTAGGTTGGTAGACAGCAACCACCCAGGGAGGTACTACCGTCCTGTGGTAGTAGGTTGGTAGACAGCAACCACCCAGGGAGGTACTACCGTCCTGTGGTAGTAGGTTGGTAGACAGCAACCACCCAGGGAGGTACTACCGTCCTGTGGTAGTAGGTTGGTAGACAGCAACCACCCAGGGAGGTACTACCGTCCTGTGGTAGTAGGTTGGTAGACAGCAACCACCCAGGGAGGTACTACCGTCCTGTGGTAGTAGGTTGGTAGACAGCAAGCACCCAGGGAGGTACTACCGTCCTGTGGTAGTAGGTTGGTAGACAGCAACCACCCAGGGAGGTACTACCGTCCTGTGGTAGTAGGTTGGTAGACAGCAACCACCCAGGGAGGTACTACCGTCCTGTGGTAGTAGGTTGGTAGACAGCAACCACCCAGGGAGGTACTACCGTCCTGTGGTAGTAGGTTGGTAGACAGCAACCACCCAGGGAGGTACTACCGTCCTGTGGTAGTAGGTTGGTAGACAGCAACCACCCAGGGAGGTACTACCGTCCTGTGGTAGTAGGTTGGTAGACAGCAACCACCCAGGGAGGTACTACCGTCCTGTGGTAGTAGGTTGGTAGACAGCAACCACCCAGGGAGGTACTACCGTCCTGTGGTAGTAGGTTGGTAGACAGCAACCACCCAGGGAGGTACTACCGTCCTGTGGTAGTAGGTTGGTAGACAGCAACCACCCAGGGAGGTACTACCGTCCTGTGGTAGTAGGTTGGTAGACAGCAACCACCCAGGGAGGTACTACCGTCCTGTGGTAGTAGGTTGGTAGACAGCAACCACCCAGGGAGGTACTACCGTCCTGTGGTAGTAGGTTGGTAGACAGCAACCACCCAGGGAGGTACTACCGTCCTGTGGTAGTAGGTTGGTAGACAGCAACCACCCAGGGAGGTACTACCGTCCTGTGGTAGTAGGTTGGTAGACAGCAACCACCCAGGGAGGTACTACCGTCCTGTGGTAGTAGGTTGGTAGACAGCAACCACCCAGGGAGGTACTACCGTCCTGTGGTAGTAGGTTGGTAGACAGCAACCACCCAGGGAGGTACTACCGTCCTGTGGTAGTAGGTTGGTAGACAGCAACCACCCAGGGAGGTACTACCGTCCTGTGGTAGTAGGTTGGTAGACAGCAACCACCCAGGGAGGTACTACCGTCCTGTGGTAGTAGGTTGGTAGACAGCAACCACCCAGGGAGGTACTACCGTCCTGTGGTAGTAGGTTGGTAGACAGCAACCACCCAGGGAGGTACTACCGTCCTGTGGTAGTAGGTTGGTAGACAGCAACCACCCAGGGAGGTACTACCGTCCTGTGGTAGTAGGTTGGTAGACAGACAGGGAGGTACTACCGTCCTGTGGTAGGGTTGGTAGACAGCACTACCCAGGGAGGTACTACCGTGGTAGTAGGTTGGTAGACAGCAACCACCCAGGGAGGTACTACCGTCCTGTGGTAGTAGGTTGGTAGACAGCAACCACCCAGGGAGGTACTACCGTCCTGTGGTAGTAGGTTGGTAGACAGCAACCACCCAGGGAGGTACTACCGTCCTGTGGTAGTAGGTTGGTAGACAGCAACCACCCAGGGAGGTACTACCGTCCTGTGGTAGTAGGTTGGTAGACAGCAACCACCCAGGGAGGTACTACCGTCCTGTGGTAGTAGGTTGGTAGACAGCAACCACCCAGGGAGGTACTACCGTCCTGTGGTAGTAGGTTGGTAGACAGCAACCACCCAGGGAGGTACTACCGTCCTGTGGTAGTAGGTTGGTAGACAGCAACCACCCAGGGAGGTACTACCGTCCTGTGGTAGTAGGTTGGTAGACAGCAACCACCCAGGGAGGTACTACCGTCCTGTGGTAGTAGGTTGGTAGACAGCAACCACCCAGGGAGGTACTACCGTCCTGTGGTAGTAGGTTGGTAGACAGCAACCACCCAGGGAGGTACTACCGTCCTGTGGTAGTAGGTTGGTAGACAGCAACCACCCAGGGAGGTACTACCGTCCTGTGGTAGTAGGTTGGTAGACAGCAACCACCCAGGGAGGTACTACCGTCCTGTGGTAGTAGGTTGGTAGACAGCAACCACCCAGGGAGGTACTACCGTCCTGTGGTAGTAGGTTGGTAGACAGCAACCACCCAGGGAGGTACTACCGTCCTGTGGTAGTAGGTTGGTAGACAGCAACCACCCAGGGAGGTACTACCGTCCTGTGGTAGTAGGTTGGTAGACAGCAACCACCCAGGGAGGTACTACCGTCCTGTGGTAGTAGGTTGGTAGACAGCAACCACCCAGGGAGGTACTACCGTCCTGTGGTAGTAGGTTGGTAGACAGCAACCACCCAGGGAGGTACTACCGTCCTGTGGTAGTAGGTTGGTAGACAGCAACCACCCAGGGAGGTACTACCGTCCTGTGGTAGTAGGTTGGTAGACAGCAACCACCCAGGGAGGTACTACCGTCCTGTGGTAGTAGGTTGGTAGACAGCAACCACCCAGGGAGGTACTACCGTCCTGTGGTAGTAGGTTGGTAGACAGCAACCACCCAGGGAGGTACTACCGTCCTGTGGTAGTAGGTTGGTAGACAGCAACCACCCAGGGAGGTACTACCGTCCTGTGGTAGTAGGTTGGTAGACAGCAACCACCCAGGGAGGTACTACCGTCCTGTGGTAGTAGGTTGGTAGACAGCAACCACCCAGGGAGGTACTACCGTCCTGTGGTAGTAGGTTGGTAGACAGCAACCACCCAGGGAGGTACTACCGTCCTGTGGTAGTAGGTTGGTAGACAGCAACCACCCAGGGAGGTACTACCGTCCTGTGGTAGTAGGTTGGTAGACAGCAACCACCCAGGGAGGTACTACCGTCCTGTGGTAGTAGGTTGGTAGACAGCAACCACCCAGGGAGGTACTACCGTCCTGTGGTAGTAGGTTGGTAGACAGCAACCACCCAGGGAGGTACTACCGTCCTGTGGTAGTAGGTTGGTAGACAGCAACCACCCAGGGAGGTACTACCGTCCTGTGGTAGTAGGTTGGTAGACAGCAACCACCCAGGGAGGTACTACCGTCCTGTGGTAGTAGGTTGGTAGA
The DNA here is from genome assembly GCF_038502225.1 of Cherax quadricarinatus. Lineage (NCBI taxonomy): Eukaryota > Metazoa > Arthropoda > Malacostraca > Decapoda > Parastacidae > Cherax > Cherax quadricarinatus. The sequence continues at coordinate 39,164,909 of NC_091296.1, read as the reverse complement.
CAGCAACCACCCAGGGAGGTACTACCGTCCTGTGGTAGTAGGTTGGTAGACAGCAACCACCCAGGGAGGTACTACCGTCCTGTGGTAGTAGGTTGGTAGACAGCAACCACCCAGGGAGGTACTACCGTCCTGTGGTAGTAGGTTGGTAGACAGCAACCACCCAGGGAGGTACTACCGTCCTGTGGTAGTAGGTTGGTAGACAGCAACCACCCAGGGAGGTACTACCGTCCTGTGGTAGTAGGTTGGTAGACAGCAACCACCCAGGGAGGTACTACCGTCCTGTGGTAGTAGGTTGGTAGACAGCAACCACCCAGGGAGGTACTACCGTCCTGTGGTAGTAGGTTGGTAGACAGCAACCACCCAGGGAGGTACTACCGTCCTGTGGTAGTAGGTTGGTAGACAGCAACCACCCAGGGAGGTACTACCGTCCTGTGGTAGTAGGTTGGTAGACAGCAACCACCCAGGGAGGTACTACCGTCCTGTGGTAGTAGGTTGGTAGACAGCAACCACCCAGGGAGGTACTACCGTCCTGTGGTAGTAGGTTGGTAGACAGCAACCACCCAGGGAGGTACTACCGTCCTGTGGTAGTAGGTTGGTAGACAGCAACCACCCAGGGAGGTACTACCGTCCTGTGGTAGTAGGTTGGTAGACAGCAACCACCCAGGGAGGTACTACCGTCCTGTGGTAGTAGGTTGGTAGACAGCAACCACCCAGGGAGGTACTACCGTCCTGTGGTAGTAGGTTGGTAGACAGCAACCACCCAGGGAGGTACTACCGTCCTGTGGTAGTAGGTTGGTAGACAGCAACCACCCAGGGAGGTACTACCGTCCTGTGGTAGTAGGTTGGTAGACAGCAACCACCCAGGGAGGTACTACCGTCCTGTGGTAGTAGGTTGGTAGACAGCAACCACCCAGGGAGGTACTACCGTCCTGTGGTAGTAGGTTGGTAGACAACAACCACCCAGGGAGGTACTACCGTCCTGTGGTAGTAGGTTGGTAGACAGCAACCACCCAGGGAGGTACTACCGTCCTGTGGTAGTAGGTTGGTAGACAGCAACCACCCAGGGAGGTACTACCGTCCTGTGGTAGTAGGTTGGTAGACAGCAACCACCCAGGGAGGTACTACCGTCCTGTGGTAGTAGGTTGGTAGACAGCAACCACCCAGGGAGGTACTACCGTCCTGTGGTAGTAGGTTGGTAGACAGCAACCACCCAGGGAGGTACTACCGTCCTGTGGTAGTAGGTTGGTAGACAGCAACCACCCAGGGAGGTACTACCGTCCTGTGGTAGTAGGTTGGTAGACAGCAACCACCCAGGGAGGTACTACCGTCCTGTGGTAGTAGGTTGGTAGACAGCAACCACCCAGGGAGGTACTACCGTCCTGTGGTAGTAGGTTGGTAGACAGCAACCACCCAGGGAGGTACTACCGTCCTGTGGTAGTAGGTTGGTAGACAGCAACCACCCAGGGAGGTACTACCGTCCTGTGGTAGTAGGTTGGTAGACAGCAACCACCCAGGGAGGTACTACCGTCCTGTGGTAGTAGGTTGGTAGACAGCAACCACCCAGGGAGGTACTACCGTCCTGTGGTAGTAGGTTGGTAGACAGCAACCACCCAGGGAGGTACTACCGTCCTGTGGTAGTAGGTTGGTAGACAGCAACCACCCAGGGAGGTACTACCGTCCTGTGGTAGTAGGTTGGTAGACAGCAACCACCCAGGGAGGTACTACCGTCCTGTGGTAGTAGGTTGGTAGACAGCAACCACCCAGGGAGGTACTACCGTCCTGTGGTAGTAGGTTGGTAGACAGCAACCACCCAGGGAGGTACTACCGTCCTGTGGTAGTAGGTTGGTAGACAGCAACCACCCAGGGAGGTACTACCGTCCTGTGGTAGTAGGTTGGTAGACAGCAACCACCCAGGGAGGTACTACCGTCCTGTGGTAGTAGGTTGGTAGACAGCAACCACCCAGGGAGGTACTACCGTCCTGTGGTAGTAGGTTGGTAGACAGCAACCACCCAGGGAGGTACTACCGTCCTGTGGTAGTAGGTTGGTAGACAGCAACCACCCAGGGAGGTACTACCGTCCTGTGGTAGTAGGTTGGTAGACAGCAACCACCCAGGGAGGTACTACCGTCCTGTGGTAGTAGGTTGGTAGACAGCAACCACCCAGGGAGGTACTACCGTCCTGTGGTAGTAGGTTGGTAGACAGCAACCACCCAGGGAGGTACTACCGTCCTGTGGTAGTAGGTTGGTAGACAGCAACCACCCAGGGAGGTACTACCGTCCTGTGGTAGTAGGTTGGTAGACAGCAACCACCCAGGGAGGTACTACCGTCCTGTGGTAGTAGGTTGGTAGACAGCAACCACCCAGGGAGGTACTACCGTCCTGTGGTAGTAGGTTGGTAGACAGCAACCACCCAGGGAGGTACTACCGTCCTGTGGTAGTAGGTTGGTAGACAGCAACCACCCAGGGAGGTACTACCGTCCTGTGGTAGTAGGTTGGTAGACAGCAACCACCCAGGGAGGTACTACCGTCCTGTGGTAGTAGGTTGGTAGACAGCAACCACCCAGGGAGGTACTACCGTCCTGTGGTAGTAGGTTGGTAGACAGCAACCACCCAGGGAGGTACTACCGTCCTGTGGTAGTAGGTTGGTAGACAGCAACCACCCAGGGAGGTACTACCGTCCTGTGGTAGTAGGTTGGTAGACAGCAACCACCCAGGGAGGTACTACCGTCCTGTGGTAGTAGGTTGGTAGACAGCAACCACCCAGGGAGGTACTACCGTCCTGTGGTAGTAGGTTGGTAGACAGCAACCACCCAGGGAGGTACTACCGTCCTGTGGTAGTAGGTTGGTAGACAGCAACCACCCAGGGAGGTACTACCGTCCTGTGGTAGTAGGTTGGTAGACAGCAACCACCCAGGGAGGTACTACCGTCCTGTGGTAGTAGGTTGGTAGACAGCAACCACCCAGGGAGGTACTACCGTCCTGTGGTAGTAGGTTGGTAGACAGCAACCACCCAGGGAGGTACTACCGTCCTGTGGTAGTAGGTTGGTAGACAGCAACCACCCAGGGAGGTACTACCGTCCTGTGGTAGTAGGTTGGTAGACAGCAACCACCCAGGGAGGTACTACCGTCCTGTGGTAGTAGGTTGGTAGACAGCAACCACCCAGGGAGGTACTACCGTCCTGTGGTAGTAGGTTGGTAGACAGCAACCACCCAGGGAGGTACTACCGTCCTGTGGTAGTAGGTTGGTAGACAGCAACCACCCAGGGAGGTACTACCGTCCTGTGGTAGTAGGTTGGTAGACAGCAACCACCCAGGGAGGTACTACCGTCCTGTGGTAGTAGGTTGGTAGACAGCAACCACCCAGGGAGGTACTACCGTCCTGTGGTAGTAGGTTGGTAGACAGCAACCACCCAGGGAGGTACTACCGTCCTGTGGTAGTAGGTTGGTAGACAGCAACCACCCAGGGAGGTACTACCGTCCTGTGGTAGTAGGTTGGTAGACAGCAACCACCCAGGGAGGTACTACCGTCCTGTGGTAGTAGGTTGGTAGACAGCAACCACCCAGGGAGGTACTACCGTCCTGTGGTAGTAGGTTGGTAGACAGCAACCACCCAGGGAGGTACTACCGTCCTGTGGTAGTAGGTTGGTAGACAGCAACCACCCAGGGAGGTACTACCGTCCTGTGGTAGTAGGTTGGTAGACAGCAACCACCCAGGGAGGTACTACCGTCCTGTGGTAGTAGGTTGGTAGACAGCAACCACCCAGGGAGGTACTACCGTCCTGTGGTAGTAGGTTGGTAGACAGCAACCACCCAGGGAGGTACTACCGTCCTGTGGTAGTAGGTTGGTAGACAGCAACCACCCAGGGAGGTACTACCGTCCTGTGGTAGTAGGTTGGTAGACAGCAACCACCCAGGGAGGTACTACCGTCCTGTGGTAGTAGGTTGGTAGACAGCAACCACCCAGGGAGGTACTACCGTCCTGTGGTAGTAGGTTGGTAGACAGCAACCACCCAGGGAGGTACTACCGTCCTGTGGTAGTAGGTTGGTAGACAGCAACCACCCAGGGAGGTACTACCGTCCTGTGGTAGTAGGTTGGTAGACAGCAACCACCCAGGGAGGTACTACCGTCCTGTGGTAGTAGGTTGGTAGACAGCAACCACCCAGGGAGGTACTACCGTCCTGTGGTAGTAGGTTGGTAGACAGCAACCACCCAGGGAGGTACTACCGTCCTGTGGTAGTAGGTTGGTAGACAGCAACCACCCAGGGAGGTACTACCGTCCTGTGGTAGTAGGTTGGTAGACAGCAACCACCCAGGGAGGTACTACCGTCCTGTGGTAGTAGGTTGGTAGACAGCAACCACCCAGGGAGGTACTACCGTCCTGTGGTAGTAGGTTGGTAGACAGCAACCACCCAGGGAGGTACTACCGTCCTGTGGTAGTAGGTTGGTAGACAGCAACCACCCAGGGAGGTACTACCGTCCTGTGGTAGTAGGTTGGTAGACAGCAACCACCCAGGGAGGTACTACCGTCCTGTGGTAGTAGGTTGGTAGACAGCAACCACCCAGGGAGGTACTACCGTCCTGTGGTAGTAGGTTGGTAGACAGCAACCACCCAGGGAGGTACTACCGTCCTGTGGTAGTAGGTTGGTAGACAGCAACCACCCAGGGAGGTACTACCGTCCTGTGGTAGTAGGTTGGTAGACAGCAACCACCCAGGGAGGTACTACCGTCCTGTGGTAGTAGGTTGGTAGACAGCAACCACCCAGGGAGGTACTACCGTCCTGTGGTAGTAGGTTGGTAGACAGCAACCACCCAGGGAGGTACTACCGTCCTGTGGTAGTAGGTTGGTAGACAGCAACCACCCAGGGAGGTACTACCGTCCTGTGGTAGTAGGTTGGTAGACAGCAACCACCCAGGGAGGTACTACCGTCCTGTGGTAGTAGGTTGGTAGACAGCAACCACCCAGGGAGGTACTACCGTCCTGTGGTAGTAGGTTGGTAGACAGCAACCACCCAGGGAGGTACTACCGTCCTGTGGTAGTAGGTTGGTAGACAGCAACCACCCAGGGAGGTACTACCGTCCTGTGGTAGTAGGTTGGTAGACAGCAACCACCCAGGGAGGTACTACCGTCCTGTGGTAGTAGGTTGGTAGACAGCAACCACCCAGGGAGGTACTACCGTCCTGTGGTAGTAGGTTGGTAGACAGCAACCACCCAGGGAGGTACTACCGTCCTGTGGTAGTAGGTTGGTAGACAGCAACCACCCAGGGAGGTACTACCGTCCTGTGGTAGTAGGTTGGTAGACAGCAACCACCCAGGGAGGTACTACCGTCCTGTGGTAGTAGGTTGGTAGACAGCAACCACCCAGGGAGGTACTACCGTCCTGTGGTAGTAGGTTGGTAGACAGCAACCACCCAGGGAGGTACTACCGTCCTGTGGTAGTAGGTTGGTAGACAGCAACCACCCAGGGAGGTACTACCGTCCTGTGGTAGTAGGTTGGTAGACAGCAACCACCCAGGGAGGTACTACCGTCCTGTGGTAGTAGGTTGGTAGACAGCAACCACCCAGGGAGGTACTACCGTCCTGTGGTAGTAGGTTGGTAGACAGCAACCACCCAGGGAGGTACTACCGTCCTGTGGTAGTAGGTTGGTAGACAGCAACCACCCAGGGAGGTACTACCGTCCTGTGGTAGTAGGTTGGTAGACAGCAACCACCCAGGGAGGTACTACCGTCCTGTGGTAGTAGGTTGGTAGACAGCAACCACCCAGGGAGGTACTACCGTCCTGTGGTAGTAGGTTGGTAGACAGCAACCACCCAGGGAGGTACTACCGTCCTGTGGTAGTAGGTTGGTAGACAGCAACCACCCAGGGAGGTACTACCGTCCTGTGGTAGTAGGTTGGTAGACAGCAACCACCCAGGGAGGTACTACCGTCCTGTGGTAGTAGGTTGGTAGACAGCAACCACCCAGGGAGGTACTACCGTCCTGTGGTAGTAGGTTGGTAGACAGCAACCACCCAGGGAGGTACTACCGTCCTGTGGTAGTAGGCTGGTAGACAGCAACCACCCAGGGTGGTACTACCATACTGTGGTAGTAGGCTGGTACACAGCAACCACCCAGGGACGTACTACCGTTCCATTGTAGTAGGCTCGTAGACGGAAACCACCCAGGGACGAACTACTGTCCTGTCGTAGTAGGGTGGCAGAGAGCAACCACCCAGGGATGTACTTCCGTCCTGTGGTAGTAGGCTGGTAGAGAGTAACCACCCAGGGACGTACTACAGTCCTGTATTAGTAGGCTGGTAGACTGCAACCACACATGGAGGTATTACCGTCCTATGGCCGTAGGTTGGTAGACAACAACCACACAGAAAGGTACTGCCGTCCTGTGGCAGTAGGGTAGTACTCAGCAACCACACAGGGAGGTACAACTGTCCGTTGGGAGTAGGTTGATAGATAACAACCACACAGGGAGTACTATAGTCCTGTGGTAGTAGGTTGATAGACAACAAACACACACGGAGATACTACCGTTCTGTGGTTGTAGGATGTCAGACAACAACCACCTAGGGCGGTAATACCGTTCTGTGGTAGTAGGTTGTCAGACAACAATCACCCAGGGAGGTACTACCATCCTATTGTAGTAGGTTGTCAGACAACAATCACTCAGTGAGGTACTACCCCTCTGTGGTAGTAGGTTGTCAGTCAACAATCACCCAGGGAGGTGCTACCGTCCTGTGGTAGTAGGTTGTCAGACAACAATCACCCAGGGAGGTACTACCATCCTATTGTAGTAGGTTGTCAGACAACAATCACTCAGTGAGGTACTACCCCTCTGTGGTAGTAGGTTGTCAGTCAACAATCACCCAGGGAGGTGCTACCGTCCTGTGGCAGAAGGTTGTCACCCAACAATCACCCCGGGAGGTACTACCGTCCTGTGGTAGTAGGTTGTCAGACAACAATCACCCAGGGACGTACTACCGTCCTGTGCTAGTAGTTTGGTAGACAGCAACCACCCAGTGAGGCACTACCGTCCTGTGGTAGTAGGTTGGTAGACATCAACCACACAGGGACGTATTACCGTCCTGTGGTAGTAGGTTAATAGACAGCAACCACCCAGGGACGTACTACCGTCCTGTGGTAGTAGGCTGGTAGACGGCAACCACCCAGGGACGTACTACCGTCCTCTGGTAGTAGGCTGGTAGACGGCAACCACCCAGGGACGTACTACCGTCCTCTGGTAGTAGGCTGGTAGTCGGCAAACATCCTGGGACGTACTACCGTCCTCTGGTAGTACGCTGGTAGACTGCAACCACGCAGGGACGTACTACAGTCCTGTGGTATTAGGTTGGTAGACAGCAACCTTCCAAGAACGTACTACCGTCCTGTGGTAGTAGGCGGGTAGACGGCAAACACCCAGGGAGGTACTACCGTCCTGTGGTAGCAGGCTGGTAGACAGCAACCACCCAGGGAGGTACTACCGTACTATGGTAGTAGGCTGGTACTCAGCAACCACCCTGGGAGGTACTACCGTACTATTGAAGTAGGCTGGTAGACGGCAACCACCAAGGGACGTACTACCGTCCTGTGGTAGTAGGCTGGTGGACGGCAACCATTCAGGGAGGTACTATCCTCCTGTTTTAGTAGGCTGGTAGACGGTAACCACCCAGGCACGTACTACAGTCCTGTGGTTGTAGGCTGGTTGGCAGCTGCCACCCAGGGACGTACTTCCGTCCTTTGTTAGTAGTCTGGTAGACAACGACCACCCGGGGAAGTACTACCGTCCTCTGGCAGTAGGTTAATAGTCAGCAACCACACAGGGATTTACAACTGTGGTAGTAAGCTGGTAGACAGCAACCACCCAGTACCCACGTATCTTTATGTGCAGGCCAGGTCTGGCTGATGTTTCATTTAAGAGGATAATGTCTGGGTTGTGGTTGCAGAGTTCAAGTTCAAGGAGGTAACAGTTGTTGAAGAAGTGGTGGATGTTGATTTGCAGAATTGTGATCCCCATTATTGTACATGTTTGGCAGAGTTGCTGTGCACAGCAGATGGTGGTTGTGTGCGCGTTCTGTTGGGAATGCGGGAGGGAGGGGGATTGTAGTCTTGGTGGACTTCTGAGTGGAGAATTGGTCTTCGTCTGTGCTGTTGGTGACGGTGGTATCTGAAGAGGAGTCTAAATCGTCTGAATCGTCGTTAGGTCTGAGGGGAAAATCAGGGTAGGAGTTGTTTTGGATGGTTTGGACGTCAGTCTCATCGGTTGTCGACGATGTCGGCATTGGGGACATTGGAGGTTGAGTAAGGTTGGGTAAGTCTTGATATAAGTCATGTTGTTCAGAGGGTATCTCACATGGGGTGGCGGGGGGACCAGGTTGGTCCATTGGGTCTGCCTCAGTGGCGGTTGGTTGTGCATCGGCTAGTGGTGCAGATGCAGGGGTTGTTGGTTCCATGCTGGTGGATGGTTGGTCGTGTGCGGGGATATGGGATGAGGGGCTCATGTATGGGCGCACTGAGTCGGGGATGATTATGGTTGAAGTGCCATTTGCAATGAACAACTCACTGAGGATGGTGCAGCAGAGGTGGTCGTTGCTCTTGGACCATTCTTTGGCCAGCATGAAGTATGCCGTGCTCTTTATTATCCCTTCTTGGATGAGGCCGGAGGGGATGGGGCAGGAGGGAGGCCCTTGGGGCTGGTGGGGGTCTGGAGTATGGAGGGGGTGGGGGCCTGGGGGGGCTGGGGATCCAAGCATTGTGATGCGATGTAGTGGCAGTAAGAGCATTGCTGGAGTTCGGCAGGTTGGGGTAAGATTCGTGGGACATCGGGGGAGGAGATTGAGCTGCCTTTTGTTTGGCGTTGGTCAGTTTTCTGTTTTCAAAGGCTTTGCGGACTTCGGTTTTCCTGGTAGGGCAAGTAGGTGAGACAGCATGGTGAGACCCGCCACAGAGGGTACCCTTGGGTTTATTTCTGTTAGGGCAGTTCTTGTATACATAGGCATCCGCACAGATGCTTCATACAGGATTCACTTTGGTGCATTTGTTTGTGTTGTGACCAAAGTGGTAGCATTTGAAGCATTGGGTGATGGAGACGAATCTCTCCATGCTGACTTGATCTGGCGTGCATTTCAGGCCATACGTATTTGGCTTCCTCAGGTGTCTCAAGGATAAGTTTCAGCGATTGCTGGTTGACAGAGTTCTTGGCAAACTTGAAAGCCTTGAGAACCGTGAATTCGGAGTTGTCTTGGTTAATTCCATCCACGAGCTCAACCTCAGTGTATTCGCGCATGATGCTGTTGATGCGTGCAACAAACACTGAGCGCTGAGCCTGGAAGTTGTCAGGTGGGATGGGGGAAATGCCATCATCAGCGAGTTTGTCTAGAACGTCTCTTTTTAGAAGGTGGAGTAGCTCCTCTTCCGAGGAGAGCAGTAGAACTGCACCAGTATGGGTGGTGAATATGTCCACAGGTGCAATGGTAGCCTTGCTTCGAATGCAGTCTAATATATCCCTTTTGGATTTCGGGTCACTAGTGTAGAAATGAATCTTTCCTCCGTAAGTCATGTGTGTCGTAGGAGGCAAATTCTGTATAAATTAATAAAAATATGTACGAAAACCTATATAAATCTCGGATGTTTGAATGTGCATTGATGTATTGCAGATGATAAGAAAGAGATCATTGCTAATGTTATAAATGAAAAGAAGTTGGATGTCCTAGCTCTAAGTGAAACAAAGTTGAAGGGGGGTAGAGGAGTTTCAGTGGAGAGAAATAAATGGGATTAAGTCAGGAGTACCTGAGAAAGTTAGAGCTAGGGAAGGGGTAGCAATAATGTTGAAGGATCTGTTATAGAAGAAGGGGGAATATATTTGTTTAAATTAGACGAATATGTTGGATAAAATAAGGGTCGGATGCAAAAAAATAGGTTATAATAAGTATTTATGCACCTATAAAAAATAACAGAGATTTTAGGAGACGTTATGCGAGTGTTTAGGAAGTTTTAAACAAAGTGTGAGAGTAATTGTGGTAGATGATCTGAATGCTAAAAAGGAGAAACGGTTATAGAGGGTGTAGTAGGTAAGTTTGGAGTGTCAGGGGTAAATAATAATGGGGAAACTTCGAACTTTGTATAGAAAAAGGTTTGGTTATAGGTAATATATATTTTAAGAAAAAAATAAATAAGTATACAAGATATAAAATGCAGTTTGTTAGAATATGTATTGGTAGATAAAATACTGATGGGAAGATATCAGGATGTACATGTTTATAGAGGGATCACAGATATCAGATTAGCTGCAATGAGTGTAAAATGTAGACGGGATACAAGGAGAACGGTATCAGCAAGTAAGAGATAAATGAAGGTTTATAAATTAAAGCAGGAGGCAGTTAGGGTAAGATGTAAACAAATTTTGGAAGATGGGAAAGTGCAAGTATAGGCAATGAGGTTGAAGAGGTATGGAGTAGATTTAAAATTATAGTATCAGAGTGTTCAGCAGAAGTTTGTGGTTACAAGAAAGTGGGTGTGGGAAGGAAGAAGAGAAATTGGTGGAATGATGAGGTAAAGAAAGTAGCAAGAGATAAAAAGTTAGCACATGAAAGGTTTTGGCAAAGTAAAAGTGATGTAAGGAGGGAGGAATATATGGAGAGAGAAAAAAAGAAAGGTTAAGAGAGTGGTGAAGGAAGGTAAAAGGAGAGCAAATGAGAAAGTGAGTGAGATACTATCAACAAATCTTGCTGAGAATAAGAAAAAGTTTTGAAATGAGAATAATAAGCTGAGAAACCTTAGGCAACGAATGGATTTGACAGTTAAAAACAGAAGAAGAGAGATTTAGGTAGAGAGTTGGACGTATAAGGAAGATGGAGTGAATATTTTGAGGAACTGTTAAATGATGATGAAGATTGAGGAAACTTAAGGCACACTGAATAGGAGGAAATTTTTTTTCCTGGGTTGAGGCATGGTTGACAAATAGGCAGCAGAGAGTTTGCATAAATGGGGAGAAATCAGAATGGGAGCACGTCACAAGCGGTGTTCCACAGGGGTCAGTGTTGGACCCCTTGTTGTTCACAATCTAGATAAACGACATAGATGAGGGAATAAATAGCGATATAGGCAAATTTGGTGATGACACCAAAATAGACCGTTTAATTCATTATAATGGTGACATCAGAGCACTACAGGATGGTTTGAATAGACTGATGCAGTGGTCGGAGAAGTGGCAGATGCAATTTAATATAGACAATGCAAAGTTCTAAATGTTGGACAGAAAAATAACCATGCCACATATAAACTAAATAATGTAGATCTTAATACTACTGATTGCGAAAAGGATTTAGGAGTTCTGGTTAGCAGTTATCTAAAACCAAGACAAGAGTGCATTAGTGTTCGCAATAAAGCTAACAGAATTCTTGGCTTCATATCTAGAAGTATAAATAATAGAAGTCCTCAGGTTGTTCTTCAACTCTATATGTCCTTGGTTAGGCCTCATTTAGACTATGCTGCTCAGTTCTGGTCACCGTATTACAGAATGGATATAAATGCTCTGGAAAACGTACAGAGGAGGATGACAAAGTTGATCCCATCTATCAGAAATCTTCCCTATGAGGATAGACTAAGCGCCCTGAATCTGCACTGTCTAGAAAGAATAGAATTAAAAGGGGATATGATTGGGGATGCATTAGGGAAAGCAGGAATTAATAAAGGGGTTGTAAATAGCGTGCTAAAAATATCTAGTCAAGACGGGACTCGCAGCAATGGTTTTAAGTTGGAAAGTTCAAATCCAGGAAGGATATGGAAAGCACTGGCTTGGCAATAGAGTTGTGGATGAGTGGAACAAACTCCCAAGTACCGTCATAGATGCTAAGACGTGTAGTTTTAAAAATAGGTTTGATAAATACTGAGTGGGTGTGGGTGGGTGTGAGTTGGACCTGACTGGCTTGTGCTACAGGGTCAGTGAATGCGACTGACATGACTAGGTTAAGGCATTGACTTATGCCGGTGGGAGAATAGGATCTGCCTCGCATGGGTCAGTAGTTCTGCTGATAATAATATGATAATAATAATTATATTTATCATCATATTATTTTGTAGTAAGTGATATTATTGATAGGAATGACATTAAAATTAAAAATATCCAAGTTACTATAAAAAGAATCTGAATAGAATTCACTGAGGTATTTTTTTATATTTTATTTAAAACATGACATTAAAAAATATAATATATAAAACTCATGTAGGGCTATAAAATTAACACAATCCTACCTACAGTTAACATTACACCACACTTACAACTCCGTGTGGTACAACTCCCCTCTGTTCCCTCATCATATCTTCTTCTGATGATGATGACCAGAGCTTTGGTAAGATGGGTAAGGAAGAAGGATGGGTAAGGATGGAAATATTGGAAAGGGTTGGAGGGGAGGTAGGATATAAAAGATAAGTGGTGTAATTTAAAAAGTGTATGTGAATTAATAAGATATTCTTTAAGGGGTATAATACTAACCCATCAAGTCACATAGATATAATAGGTATATAAGTACATGACTCTGAATTGGTAGTAATTATACAAGTTGCAATGCTTTTTTTTTTCGCGATTGCACACGGATATTTATACGACATAAAGGCAATAATTTTCTGGCCCGGTTTATAAGTTCGTGACAATAACTCCAATGGTGGTGTCCCAAAAATAGTCAATAGCATAATTTTACGTTAGAAAGTGCAGTGTAGCTGCTGGTGGTTATCGCGTTTGAAGATGCCTTCGACATTCTGCTTGATAATTTCTTAAAGTGTCTCTAATTTCTCTAGTAGGTTTATATTGTTGGTATGAACAACACTTTTATATACACATCCCCCGAAATGGTACTTAATAATCGACTACAGGCCATGCAATTCATTGCACTGAACATATACACACAGACATATTAACCCCTCCCCGTGGTTATCCAACCACCCACTATTACAACCTAACATACTACAAACAATGGATGTTACCTAATCTAATGTCACACAGCAATGATCAAAAACTTAATTTATGTAATGTCCTAATGGTTCAGTTACATAACAATATGTATCACACAACAATGGTGATATAGAAAAGTCACAAAGACATAAAAAAATTACACAAAGCCATAGGTATAAACTTAGTCTAAAAACCCAAACCCTTTAAACCCTTTAAAATTTAAACATGAAATTAAACTTTAAAAAAACAATAACACAGCTTCAACTATGACATTCAAGCTCTTAAACATATAACCAGACATAAGTAACACATAAATACTGTGCCGCGCACACCTAATCAAAAAAACCTTTAAACACCACTGTTACCCAATTTTTTTTAACCTTTAATTCATTAAACTCTTTACTCTCAAAAAAAACTAAAAATTGTAGATCCCCGTGACGAACAATAATGGACAGACATTAATACAAACATACACAGCATTCTCGGGACACCGTGCATGATCACAACTCAACACTTGCAGTGCAAGGCACCGAAAACAAGTTGAAAAAACATAAATTATTAAAAAAACCCCAAATTCAATGTCATTACCGTAAATCAATATTCCCACACACAATATATATAATAAAGCATTAGTTATCAAACAATTGGCGTTAATCTTTTTGGGAAAAAAACCCTATCACCCCTCTTAATGTTCACACCAAAACTCACCTCAACATTTTTCTCCCTTCCCCACACACACACACAATCGCCCTCTGCAACACAAAACCCCCCCGGGGAAGGCCAGCCCTCACCCCCTGCCCCTTATAAAGTCCAAAACCCCTCAAAAGAAAGCCCCTGTGCCCCCCCAAAATCCCCCACCCCCCTACCCTAATTTCCCCCTGTTGCGACATGGTTCTATAAAAGGATGCCTTGGCCACCCTACTTTCCTCCCCTTTTTTAATTCCCCATGATAAAAACACAAATCAACCAAAAAGAAACCCTTGCTTCCCCCCTACCTACACTAAACTGAGCCCTCAAAACCAAAAATTTCCCCCATATCCGGTTATTTTCCTAACCATTCCCAAACCCCCTAGGCTTTAAAAAAAAACAAGAAAGTGTTCATCTCCCCCCCAAACCGCATCCCACCCCCCCTATTCCCCAAATTTTCGACAACCCCAGCGCAATATTCCGTGAAAAACCCTATACATTACCCCCCCTCACGCCCCCGGGGTTCCCCTTTAATCACCCCAAAGTCTTCCCCGGTACATGGGGCCCCCCGTCCATCCCCCCAGGCCCCCTTCTCCATGGACCTACCCATTTTTCTCGGACCCGCCATCATCAAAGACCAACAACCCCTCACCATCTCTCTCCTGTCCCTTCCACCATCCGAATATCCCCCTGAAACCCCCCAACCCCCTACTCCCCCCCCCAACCTTTAAAAACCCTGTTTAAATTCCCTTAAACCTTTTTCCCAAAGTGAATTAACCCCCCCCCCCAAAGCCAGGAAGGCCCACCCCCCCAACCCAAATTTCCCCCCAAACCCCAGATAAACGGAAAATCTGTCAACAATCTCGGACATCCCCATCCCAAAGGGGTACAAAGTCCACTCCATTTTTTCTGAAAAAAGCACTGACCCTGACCCTCTGGTTAGCTAAATTGTCGCCCCAACCAAATTTTCCAATACTCTTCCCCACCCCTTTGTTAGCCCCCTCGCCATCAGCATTCCCTACCCCGACTCCGAAATTTTCCCCCGGCCCCGACACACCTCACCCCCCCCCGCCCTCCCCCCCATCCCATTACCCAATCTCATGATCTTTTTTTTAGAAAATTCCTGCCCCTGTTCCACCCCAAAACTTTTCCCTCTCCAAACCCCAATCCTCCCTCCCACCCCCACTAGGACAGTTGTATCATCAACAAACCCTTTGATACCGGACTCCCACCTCATGCCCTCCTTACCTCCTGTATCCTTTTAAACCCCAAAAACATTCTGTAAACATCAAATAATTTTTGGGAAAGGGCACCCCTTAACCTCTGCCCTTTTTCCGTGAAACCCCCTTTAACTGTAACACCCCTCCCGTATAAATTTCCCAATTTACAATTTTCCCCCCCAACCCCTGCCCCCATGATTCTCCACAGACCTCCCTCTCGACACCATAACCATTCCCAATCCAATGAATTTCCCCTGCCCCCTCTCCCAAACCCTCAAAACCTTCTAAAAACCCCCTCCCCCTCCCCATTGATCCCCCCTAAACCCCATATTGCCCCCTCACTATTCCCTTTTCAATGACTTTCTTTTTGATTTCCAAAAATTTTTTGAAAAAAGTTTGTAGTCTCACACATGGTGTTCATCGTTCTTCACTGTGCACTGACTTTCACCCTTTGGCACAAAACTACTACCTTCGCCTCAAGGCCCCCAAGCACCCCTCTTTTTATGATATTAAATAATTCCCCAAAAAATCTTTTACTCCCCAATGCGTATGAAAACCCCCAGAGCCATCTACCCCCGGGCCCCTTCCCTTCAACTCAAAAGCCATCACACCTCTTCCTCCGATACCCCTTTGCCCCTTCGCCCCTGTCCAACACACTGCCTCATCCCCGTCTTTTTAAAGCCCCCCTCTCACCCCCCCTCCTCATTTTGCACTAAGCCGCATCAACAACCCCCCCACCCCCCCTCCGTTGTCCCCTCTTGTCCCCCCCTTGCCCCTCGATGTCCTCAAGAACCCTCAAACCCCCTTTCCTTGCAATGCCGGCCCCTGCCCTCTGGGCTGATGGTCTATCCCCCCAAATGACCTCCCCCAACCCCCAAAAAACCCTTGCCGCATCAAACCCCCGTTTTGCCTTCCATTAGGCGTTCCTTCACCCCCTTTTTCAGCCCTGGGGCTCCATCCCCTACCTCCCCCATAATATTTTAAACTCCCCCTCAAGATCCTAATGCCCAAAAACCAACTGATTCTCTCCGCCCTGTCGTTAAAAACTCTCAAATCCTCTCTTTCCCGTCACACCCCACCATCTCAGAAATCCCTATTGACTTCATCCCCTCCCTACCTTTCCCCCATTGTGCAAATGGACCCCCCCTCAACATCTTAAAAAACCCGACATTATTCCAAAAACTTTTTATTTGCAGACCCCCCATCCCAAATCCACCAAAACACCTCATGATCAGGAAAAAAACAACCCAAAACCCTTACCCTTTTCCACTGCTTTCCTTGTCAGATTCCTGTCCAGCCGCATACCCCTGCCCCCAGGTGTGCCCCCTCCCCCGCCCCCCACCCCACCACCCCCCCCCGTTCGGCCCCTCAGAACGTCAGTGTCCTGCCCCGGGTTCCATCCCTGCGACGTTGACGCCCAGCCCCCTCCCCACAGCTAATGCTAAGGCCTTGTGATCACCAACATTTCTGTACAAACTCATTTTAACCGACAGCCCCCTCCGTCGGAATAAACACACAAAGCATCACCCCTTTCCCCCCGTCCCACCCCTCAAAACCCCCCCCTCCCCCCCCCCTGATGTACAGTAAACGGGCTGCCCCCCTCACCAAAAGCCACTCCTCCTCTAAATCTCGCTGAGTGTGGGCATATACAGTATCCCCCAATCATCAAATTAAAAGCTTTGGTTGTGGTCCTCACAAACTCTACATCCCCCTTTCCCCAATGAAAGTTAAAACCATACACACTTTTAAAATTTTCCCAGCCCATTTTATTTATAGAGAGACTTTAATTTGTCAATGGAGGTTTTCCTTATTTACTCACCACCCCCCTTCCCTTTATAGCCCTTGATCTTCAATCACCATTCTTGATCTTTTTCTCCCCTTGCCCCTGGACCCCCCAGGTCCATGCTCATCCACATCAGCCCAAACCTTTTTGCCCGAACGCTGTGCCAGAGTGAGCACATCGTCCACATCCGAGGGCACTGCCGCTCTCTTCCATGACACTCGAGCCTTTCTCCCCGCCTCCACCCAGAAGCCATCCTCGTGCACTTCCGCTACCACAGTGCCAATTTACAACCCAGCCTCAACCTGGGTCTCTGACATGCCTCCCCCCCTCTCACCACCTGGAACCCCAGCAGTATCCAGGCCACCCACAAGCCCCTCAACTGTGACCTCTCCTGGGGTCCCTAACAGGTCGTGGAGGACTGAATCAATGGTAGCCTCCACGGCCCTGTCCTCACCAAGCGACACCACATCTCTGGTCACTGGTGCCTGCCCGGCAGCGCATGACTCTCTCGGAAGAGTTACACACTATTCCTCCCTCAAGGCCTCCTCGACCTCCACACTCCAAGCCTTGTTCAAGGAAATCGACTCAGGTCGTGCCAAATTCAACGTCGCAAGGGCCTCTGATGCCTCCTTATGCTGCTCATCCGCCTGTGTACCCTGTCGTTTAACACACTGCGCAGCAATGTGATCATAGGCACCGCATAAGCGACAGGTACGTCGTTGTCCTGAAGTGTTCTAGGAAAACATAGGAAGGAATGGGATGCCTCAATGTCATTTTCAAGGAAAAACTTCCTTCAGGCATCCCAGCATATGATCCTTCCTTCCACTTCCCCAATGTCGCCATATGAACAGTCCCAAACTTCTCGAAGACGGCACGTAGGTTTGCCTCATCAGCCTCAAAGGGTACATTCCTGATCTTCACCCACGTATAATGGCTGGACACATCATGTAGCCTTAGCATCACAGCAGGATCCACTGGTACACAAAGATCTTGGAATCTGGCGACTGTGTCTTCGTATACACTTGCATTGCGAAATTTCACAAAAATTCTATATGCCCCGTTCAAGGCTACACCATACAGCTCTTCGTTGACAATGCCGTATGTGTCCCTGATGATAGCAGATAATAAAACTTGAGCTGAGTGGGCATGCACAGCCCCACGCACCACTTCTATGCCGACAGTGTTTACCCTTCATCTTGCCTGCTGCGCCATTTTGTGAAAACCAAGTTGTCACCGGCTGACAGCAGAGGGCAGGCTCAGCTCACGTCCGCTCGTCCCAGAGGTTGAGCGACGAAAGATCAACTGAGGGTATTACATGAACATTTTGAAAGGTTCTGCGACAATAAATTACAAATGAGAGATTTTCCCTCTATTTCATTAGTTAGGTTGTAAATGAACGTATGTAATGATCCACTATTGTAATGTAATTTTATACGTCACTTGACCTCTTCCAAGTGGTAAGAAGCTTTGGGCTGGCTATTAACTAGTGGAGTGAGGCTCATTCCACCCGACCCCATATGAACTGTGCTGGGTGGGGTGGTGGGGGGGTGGTGGGGGAAGACCGGTGAGTGATTGGCATCCCGCTGGCCTATCAGAGCCCGGCTGGTGCCTCATCATTACAATTCTCACTACCATACTCTGAAAACTTACCTTACTCCTCCTGTTGCTGCCTTTGCAGCATTCTACAGCTCCAGATGATGTACTGAGAAGTGAAAGTACTTGAGCTAAAGATCCCCCCCCCGTTGATTGTTTTGGTCTGTGACCAGGCCTCATGGTGGAACAGGGCCTGATCAACCAGGCTGTTACCGCTGGCTGCACGCAATTCAACGTACGAGCCACAGCCCGGCTGGTCAGGTACCGACTTTAGGTGCCTGTCCAGTGCCTGCTTGAAGACAGCCAGAGGTCTATTGGTAATCCCCCTTATGTTTGTTGGGAGGCAGTTGAACAGTCTTGGGCCCCTGACACTTACTGCGTTGTCTCTTAGCGTGCTAGTGACACCCCTGCTTTTCACTGGGGGGATGTTACATCGTCTGCCGAGTGTTTTGCTTTCGGAGAGTCCCTCTAGGATTTTCTAGGTGTATAAAATCATATATCTCTCCCGCCAGTGTTCCAGGGAGTACAGGTTCAGGAACTTTAAGCGCTCCCAGTAATTGAGGTCTTTTATCTCCGTTATGCGTGCCATGAAGGTTCTCTGTACATTTTCTAGGTCAGCAATTTCACCTGCCTTGTACGGTGCTGTTAGTGAGCAGCAATATTCCAGCCTAGATAAAACAAGCGACCTGAAGAATGTCATCATGGGATTGGCGTCCCTAGGTTTGAAGGTTCTCATTATCCATCCTGTCATTTTTCTAGCAGATGCGATTGATACAATGTTATGGTCCTCGAAGGTGAGATCCTCCGACATGATCACTCCCAGGTCTTTGACGTTAGTTTCTCGCTCTATTGTGTGGTTGGAATTTGTTTTATACTATGGGGAAGTTTTAATTTCCTCATGTTTACCATATCGGAATAATTCAAATTTCTCATCGATGAACTTCATATTGTTTTCTGCAGCCCATTGAAAGATTTGGTTGATGTCCGCCTGGAGCCTTGCAGTGTCTGCAATGGAAGACACTGTCATGCAGATTCGGATGATCTGCAAAGGAAGACACGGTGCTGTGGCTTACATCGTTGTCTATGACAGATATGGCAATAGTGTCAAAAGACTGTGTGATATCTGCCTGTGGTATCACAAGACTGTGTGTTAGCTGCCTGTAGTGTCACAAGACTGAGTGATAGATGCCTGTAGTTTCACAAGACTTTCTGATAGCTGCCTGTAGTGTCAAAAGACAGTATGATAGCTGCCTGTAGTGTCACAAGATTGTGTGATAGCTGCCTGTAGTGTCACAAGACAGTGTGATAGCTGCCTGTATTGTCAGAAGACAGCGTGAAAGCTGCCTGTAGTGTCACAAGAGTGTGATAGCTGCCTGTGGCGCCACAAGAACGGGTGTTAGCTGCCTGTGGTGTCACAAGACTGTGATAGCTGCCTTTGGTGTCACAAGAAGGGTTGTTAGCTGCCTGTGGTGTCACAAGACTGTGATAGCTGCCTTTGGTTTCACAAGACTCTGTGAAAGCTGCCTGTGGTGTCAGAAGACCGTGTGACAGCTGTCTGTGGTGTCAAAAGTCTGTGTAACAGCTGCCTGCCGTGTCACAAGAATGTGATAGCTGCCTGTCGTGTCACAAGACCGTGGTGTCACAACACTCTGTAATAGATGCATGAGGTGTCACAAGAACGTGTGACAACTGTTTGTGGTGTCACAAGACTGTGTGATAGTTGTCTGTCGTGTCGCAAGACTTTGATAGCTGCCTGTGGTGTCACAAGACTCTGTGATAGCTGACTGTGGTGTCACAATACCATGTAACCGCTGTATGTGGTGTCACAAGACTGTGTGATAGCTGCCTGTCGTGTAACAAGCCTGTGTGATATCTGCCTATGGTGTCAAAAGACAGTGAGATAGCTGTCTGTCATGTCACAAGACTGTGCTATGGCTGTCTGTGGTGTCAGAAGACTGTCTGGTAGCTGTTTGTGGTGTCAGAAGACAGTGCGATAGCTGCCTGTAGTTTCACAAGACTTTCTGATAGCTGCCTGTAGTGTCAAAAGACAGTATGATAGCTGCCTGTAGTGTCACAAGATTGTGTGATAGCTGCCTGTAGTGTCACAAGACAGTGTGATAGCTGCCTGTATTGTCAGAAGACAGCGTGAAAGCTGCCTGTAGTGTCACAAGAGTGTGATAGCTGCCTGTGGCGCCACAAGAACGGGTGTTAGCTGCCTGTGGTGTCACAAGACTGTGATAGCTGCCTTTGGTGTCACAAGACTCTGATAGCTGCCTATGGTGTCACAAGAAGGGTTGTTAGCTGCCTGTGGTGTCACAAGACTGTGATAGCTGCCTTTGGTTTCACAAGACTCTGTGAAAGCTGCCTGTGGTGTCAGAAGACCGTGTAACAGCTTCCTGCCGTGTCACAAAAATGTGATAGCTGCCTGTCGTGTCACAAGACCGTGGTGTCACAAGACTCTGTAATAGCTGCATGAGGTGTCACAAGACCGTGTGACAGCTGTTTGTGGTGTCACAAGACTGTGTGATAGTTGTCTGTCGTGTCGCAAGACTTTGATAGCTGCCTGTGGTGTCACAAGACTCTGTGATAGCTGCCTGTGGTGTCACAAGACTGTGTGATAGCTGCCTGTCGTGTAACAAGCCTGTGTGATATCTGCCTTTGGTGTCACAAGACTGTGTGATAGCTGCCTGTGGCGTCATTAGACTGCGTGATAGCTGCCTATGGTGTCAAAAGACAGTGAGATAGCTGTCTGTCATGTCACAAGACTGTGCTATGGCTGTCTGTGGTGTCAGAAGACTGTCTGGTAGCTGTTTGTGGTGTCACAAGACTGTGTGATAGTTTCCTGTGGTGTCACAAGACATTGTAATAGCTGCCTGTGGTGTCATAAGACTGTGTGAAAGCTGCCTGTGGTGTCACAAAACTGTATGACAGCTACCTGTGGTGTCAAAAGACAGTGTGATAGCCGCCTGTGGTGTCACAAGACAGTGTGATAGCCGCCTGTGGTGTCACAAGACAGTGTGATAGCCGCCTGTGGTGTCACAAGACAGTGTGATAGCTGCCTGTGGTGTCACAAGACAGTGTGATAGCTGCCTGTGGTATCACAAGACTGTGTGATAGCCGCCTGTAGTGTCACAAGACTGTGTGATAGCCGCCTGTGGTATCACAAGATGTTGCAACCCCTGAATGGGTTAGAATGATTATTATGTATATATATAATGTATATTACCTTTTCATTTAATTTTATATTGCTTATATTTGCGATAATAGCTAAATCGTAAATGTATGACTTTATATTATTATTTGACTGTTATATTCTTATTTGACTTATGTTGTTAGGATGTACATAATATGTGCTCAGTTCAAGTCTTGATTGTCAAACTACTGTAATTATCGATTGTCGCTCGTTATACTGCCGGCTTCTGAGCTGTGCTGTCCACGGCGCTATCACGTGATCGAGGGGGGGGGGTGTCCTCACCTCTCGTGAAGTATTCAGTCTGCTCTAGACTCGCTTTTCCTCCTAATATTCCTTGACTGTATGTCTTGGTACGGGAAAGTGTGAGGTTCAAGTTCCTCAGTTAAGAGTGAACGCATGAATGACGGGTGAAGGTGGTGTAAGTGGAAGAATAATAATGGGTGGTGAAGGTGGTGTAAGTGGGAGAATAATAATGGGTTGTGAAGGTGGTGTAAGTGGGAGAATAATAATGGGTGGTGAAGGTGGTGTAAGTGAGAATAATAATGGGTTGTGAAGGTGGTGTAAGTAGGATAATGATAGTGGGTGGTGAAGGTGGTGTAAGTGGGAGAATAATAATGGGTGGTGAAGGTGGTGTAAGTGGGAGAATAATAATGGGTTGTGAAGGTGGTGTAAGTGGGAGAATAATAATGGGTGGTGAAGGTGGTGTAAGTGGGAGAATAATAATGGGTTGTGAAGGTGGTGTAAGTGGGAGAATGATAATGGGTGGTGAAGGTGGTGTAAGTGGGAGAATAATAATGGGTGGTGAAGGTGGTGTAAGTGGGAGAATAATAATGGGTTGTGAAGGTGGTGTAAGTGGGAGAATAATAATGGGTTGTGAAGGTGGTGTAAGTGGGAGAATAATAATGGGTTGTGAAGGTGGTGTAAGTGGGAGAATGATAATGGGTGGTGAAGGTGGTGTAAGTGGGAGAATAATAATGGGTGGTGAAGGTGGTGTAAGTGGGAGAATAATAATGGGTTGTGAAGGTGGTGTAAGTGGGAGAATCATAATGGGTGGTGAAGTTGGTGTAAGTGGGAGAATAAGAATGGGTGGTGAAGGTGGTGTAAGTGGGAGAATAATAATGGGTTGTGAAGGTGGTGTAAGTGGGAGAATAATAATGGGTTGTGAAGGTGGTGTAAGTGGGAGAATAATAAAGGGTGGTGAAGGTGGTGTAAGTGGGAGAATGATAATGGGTGGTGAAGGTGGTGTAAGTGGGAGAATAATAATGGGTGGTGAAGGTGGTGTAAGTGGGAGAATAATAATGGGTTGTGAAGGTGGTGTAAGTGGGAGAATAATAATGGGTTGTGAAGGCGGTGTAAGTGGGAGAATAATAAGGTGGGTAAGTGGGAGAATAAGAATGGGTGGTGAAGGTGGTGTAAGTGGGAGAATAATAATGGGTTGTGAAGGTGGTGTAAGTGGGAGAATGATAATGGGTGGTGAAGGTGGTGTAAGTGGGAGAATAATAATGGGTTGTGAAGGTGGTGTAAGTGGGAGAATAATAATGGGTTGTGAAGGTGGTGTAAGTGGGAGAATAATAATGGGTGGTGAAGGTGGTGTAAGTGGGAGAATAATAATGGGTTGTGAAGGTGGTGAAAGTGGGAGAATAATAATGGGTGGTGAAGGTGGTGTAAGTGGGAGAATAATAATGGGTTGTGAAGGTGGTGTAAGTGGGAGAATGATAATGGGTGGTGAAGGTGGTGTAAGTGGGAGAATAATAATGGGTTGTGAAGGTGGTGTAAGTGGGAGAATAATAATGGGTCGTGAAGGTGGTGTAAGTGGGAGAATAATAATGGGTTGTGAAGGTGGTGTAAGTGGGAGAATGATAATGGGTGGTGAAGGTGGTGTAAGTGGGAGAATAAGAATGGGTGGTGAAGGTGGTGTAAGTGGGAGAATAATAATGGGTTGTGAAGGTGGTGTAAGTGGGAGAATGATAATGGGTGAAGATGGTGTAAGTGGGAGAATAAGAATGGGTGGTGAAGGTGGTGTAAGTGGGAGAATAATAATGGGTTGTGAAGGTGGTGTAAGTGGGAGAATGATAATGGGTGAAGATGGTGTAAGTGGGAGAATAAGAATGGGTGGTGAAGGTGGTGTAAGTGGGAGAATAATAATGGGTTGTGAAGGTGGTGTAAGTGGGAGAATAATAATGGGTGGTGAAGGTGGTGTAAGTGGGAGAATGATAATGGGTGGTGAAGGTGGTGTAAGTGGGAGAATAATAATGGGTGGTGAAGGTGGTGTAAGTGGGAGAATAATAATGGGTGGTGAAGGTGGTGTAAGTGGGAGAATAATAATGGGTTGTGAAGGTGGTGTAAGTGGGAGAATAATAATGGGTAGTGAAGGTGGTGTAAGTGGGAGAATAATAATGGGTTGTGAAGGTGGTGTAAGTGGGAGAATAATAATGGGTGGTGAAGGTGGTGTAAGTGGGAGAATAATAATGGGTTGTGAAGGTGGT
Organism: Cherax quadricarinatus; assembly: GCF_038502225.1. Taxonomy (NCBI): domain Eukaryota; kingdom Metazoa; phylum Arthropoda; class Malacostraca; order Decapoda; family Parastacidae; genus Cherax; species Cherax quadricarinatus. The sequence goes on along the minus strand of NC_091296.1, from coordinate 39,141,008 downwards.
GTAAGTGGGAGAATGATAATGGGTGGTGAAGGTGGTGTAAGTGGGAGAATAAGAATGGGTGGTGAAGGTGGTGTAAGTGGGAGAATAATAATGGGTTGTGAAGGTGGTGTAAGTGGGAGAATGATAATGGGTGGTGAAGGTGGTGTAAGTGGGAGAATAAGAATGGGTGGTGAAGGTGGTGTAAGTGGGAGAATAATAATGGGTTGTAAAGGTGGTGTAAGTGGGAGAATAATAAAGGGTTGTGAAGGTGGTGTAAGTGGGAGAATAATAATGAGTTGTGAAGGTGGTGTAAGTGGGAGAATAATAATGGGTGCTGAAGGTGGTGTAAGTGGAAGAATAAGAATGGGTGGTGAAGGTGGTGTAAGTGGGAGAATAATAATGGGTGGTGAAGATGGTGTAAGTGGGAGAATAATAATGGGTGGTGAAGGTGGTGTAAGTGGGAGAATAATAATGGGCTGTGAAGGTGGTGTAAGTGGGAGAATAATAATGGGTTGTGAAGGTGGTGTAAGTGGGAGAATAATAATGGGTTGTGAAGGTGGTGTAAGTGGGAGAATAATAATGGGTGGTGAAGGTGGTGTAAGTGGGAGAATAATAATGGGCGGTGAAGGTGGTGTAAGTGGGAGAATAATAATGGGCGGTGAAGGTGGTGTAAGTGGGAGAATAATAATGGGCGGTGAAGGTGGTGTAAGTGGGAGAATAATAATGGGCGGTGAAGGTGGTGTAAGTGGGAGAATAATAATGGGCGGTGAAGGTGGTGTAAGTGGGAGAATAATAATGGGCGGTGAAGGTGGTGTAAGTGGGAGAATAATAATGGGCGGTGAAGGTGGTGTAAGTGGGAGAATAATAATGGGCGGTGAAGGTGGTGTAAGTGGGAGAATAATAATGGGCGGTGAAGGTGGTGTAAGTGGGAGAATAATAATGGGCGGTGAAGGTGGTGTAAGTGGGAGAATAATAATGGGCGGTGAAGGTGGTGTAAGTGGGAGAATAATAATGGGCGGTGAAGGTGGTGTAAGTGGGAGAATAATAATGGGCGTACAACTTTACCTTTCCTTCCCCCTCATAGTGAGTTTCTAATCACTAGACTTTCCTTCTCCCGTCAAGTCTTTCAGGTAAGTCTCTCCACTCTTATATAAGTTATCTGTTATACTGGTCTTAGCGTTGGTTATATTATTACATTTGAATGTTAGCCGGATCCGACTTGACTTACATTTATTAATGTAATTTTTCTTTGTCCTCACTATTTTTTTTAAATGGTCTTCTGCCTAGCAGTTAAATGGCTGCTTGTTCGGTTGTTAACTTTTGTGTTCTTTGTTTCGTAGCTTTGTTTCGTGGCTCGGCTTGGGTCATACAACACACGAGAGACAAGGCTTGGGTCATACAACACACGAGAGACAAGGCTTGGGTCATACAACACACGAGAGTCAAGGCTTGGGTCATACAACACACGAGAGACAAGGCTTGGGTCATACAACACACGAGAGTCAAGGCTTGGGTCATACAACACACGAGAGACAAGGCTTGGGTCATACAACACACGAGAGACAAGGCTTGGGTCATACAACACACGAGAGACAAGGCTTGGGTCATACAACACACGAGAGACAAGGCTTGGATCATACAACACACGAGAGACAAGGCTTGGGTCATACAACACACGAGAGACAAGGCTTGGGTTATACAACACACGAGAGACAAGGCTTGGGTCATACAACACAAGAGAGACAAGGCTTGGGTCATACAACACACGAGAGACAAGGCTTGGGTCATTCAACACACGAGAGACAAGGCTTGGGTCATACAACACACGAGAGACAAGGCTTGGGTCATACAACACACGAGAGACAAGGCTTGGGTCATACAACACACGAGAGACAAGGCTTGGGTCATACAACACACGAGAGACAAGGCTTGGGTCATACAACACACGAGAGACAAGGCTTGGGTCATACAACACACGAGAGACAAGGCTTGGGTCATACAACACACGAGAGACAAGGCTTGGGTCATTCAACACACGAGAGACAAGGCTTGGGTCATACAACACACGAGAGACAAGGCTTGGGTCATACAACACACGAGAGACAAGGCTTGGGTCATACAACACACGAGAGACAAGGCTTGGGTCATACAACACACGAGAGACAAGGCTTGGGTCATACAACACACGAGAGACAAGGCTTGGGTCATACAACACACGAGAGACAAGGCTTGGGTCATTCAACACACGAGAGACAAGGCTTGGGTCATACAACACACGAGAGACAAGGCTTGGGTCATACAACACACGAGAGACAAGGCTTGGGTCATACAACACACGAGCGACAAGGCTTGGGTCATACAACACACGAGAGACAAGGCTTGGGTCATACAACACACGAGAGACAAGGCTTGGGTCATACAACACACTAGAGACAAGGCTTGGGTCATACAATACACGAGAGACAAGGTTTGTGTCATACAACACACGAGAGACAAGGCTTGGATCATACAACACACGAGAGACAAGGCTTGGGTCATACAACACACGAGAGACAAGGCTTGGGTCATACAACACACGACAGACAAGGCGTGGGTCATACAACACAAGAGAGACAAGGCTTGGGTCATACAACACACGACAGACAAGGCTTGGGTCATACAACACAAGAGAGACAAGGCTTGGGTCATACAACACACGAGAGACAAGGCTTGGTTCATACAACGCACGAGAGACAAGGCTTGGGTCATACAACACAAGAGAGACAAGGCTTGGGTCATACAACACACGAGAGACAAGGCTTGGTTCATACAACGCACGAGAGACAAGGCTTGGGTTATACAACACACGAGAGACAAGGCTAGGGTCATACAACACACGAGAGACAAGGCTTTGTTCATACAACACAAGAGAGACAAGGCTTGGGTCATACAACACAAGAGAGACAAGGCTTGGGTCATACAACACACGAGAGACAAGGCTTGGGTCATACAACACTCGAGAGACAAGGCTTGGGTCATACAACACAAGAGAGACAAGGCTTGGGTCATACAACACAAGAGAGACAAGGCTTGGGTCATACAACACAAGAGAGACAAGGCTTGGGTCATACAACACAAGAGAGACAAGGCTTGGGTCATACAACACAAGAGAGACAAGGCTTGGGTCATACAACACAAGAGAGACAAGGCTTGGGTCATTCAACACACGAGAGACAAGGCTTGGGTCATACAACACAAGAGAGACAAGGCTTGGGTCATTCAACACACGAGAGACAAGGATTGGGTCATACAACACAAAAGAGACAAGGCTTGGGTCATACAACACAAGAGAGACAAGGCTTGGGTCATACAACACAAAAGAGACAAGGCTTGGGTCATACAACACAAGAGAGACAAGGCTTGGGTCATACAACACAAGAGAGACAAGGCTTGGGTCATACAACACACGAGAGACAAGGCTTGGGTCATACAACACACGAGAGACAAGGCTTGGGTCATACAACACAAGAGAGACAAGGCTTTGGTCATTCAACACACGAGAGACAAGGCTTGGGTCATACAACACAAAAGAGACAAGGCTTTGGTCATACAACACAAGAGAGACAAGGCTTGATTCATACAACACACGAGAGACAAGGCTTGGGTCATACAACACGCGAGAGACAAGGCTTGGGTCATACAACACACGAGAGACAAGGCTTGGGTCATACAACACAAGAGAGACAAGGCTTGGGTCATACAACACAAGAGAGACAAGGCTTGGGTCACTCAACACACGAGAGACAAGGCTTGGTTCATACAACGCACGAGAGACAAGGCTTGGGTCATACAACACACGAGAGACAAGGCTGGGGTCATGCAACACACGAGAGACAAGGCTTGGTTCATACAACACATGAGAGACAAGGCTTGGGTCATACAACACACGAGAGACAAAGCTTGGGTCATACAACACAAGAGAGACAAGGCGTGGGTCATACAATACACGAGAAACAAGGCTTGGTTCATACAACACAAGAGAGACAAGGCTTGCGTCATACAACACAAGAGAGACAAGGCTTGGGTCATACAACACGAGAAACAAGGCTTGGGTCATACAACACACTAGAGACAAAGCTTGGTTCATACAACACAAGAGAGACAAGGCTTCGGTCATACAACACAAGAGAGACAAGGCTTGGGCCATACAACACACGAGAGACAAGGCTTGGTTCATATAACATAAGAGAGACAAGGCTTGGGTCATACAACACACGAGAGACAAGGCTTGGTTCATACAACACAAGAGAGACAAGGCTTGGTTCATACAACACAAGAGAGACAAGGCTTTGGTCATACAACACACGAGAGACAAGGCTTGGTTCATACAACACAAGAGAAACAAGGCTTGGTTCATACAACACAAGAGAGACAAGGCTTGGTTCATACAACACAAGAGAGACAAGGCTTGGGTCATACAACACAAGAGAGACAAGGCTTGGGTCATACAACACACGAGAGACAAGGCTTGGTTCATACAACACAAGAAAGACAAGGCTTGGTTCATACAACACACGAGAGACAAGGCTTGGGTCATACAACACAAGAGAGACAAGGCTTGGGTCATACAACACACGAGAGACAAGGCTTGGTTCATACAACACAAGAGAGACAAGGCTTGGTTCATACAACACAAGAGAGACAAGGCTTGGGTCATACAACACACGAGAGACAAGGCTTGGTTCATGCAACACAAGAGAGACAAGGCTTGGGTCATACAACACACGAGAGACAAGGATTCGGCCATACAACACACGAGAGACAAGGCTTGGTTCATGCAACACAAGAGAGACAAGGCTTGGTTCATACAACACAAGAGAGACAAGGCTTGGGTCATACAACACAAGAGAGACAAGGCTTGGGTCATACAACACAAGAGAGACAATTCTTGGGTCATGCAACACACGAGAGACAAGGCTTGGTTCATACAACACAAGAGAGACAAGGCTTGGGTCATGCAACACACGAGAGACAAGGCTTGGGTCATACAACACAAGAGAGACAAGGCTTGGGTCATACAACACACGAGAGACAAGGCTTGGGTCATACAACACAAGAGAGACAATTCTTGGGTTATACAACACAAGAGAGACAAGGCTTGGGTCATACAACACAAGAGAGACAAGGCTTGGGTCATACAACACAAGAGAGACAATTCTTGGGCTATACAACACAAGAGAGACAAGGCTTGGGCCATACAACACAAGAGAGACAAGGCTTGGGTCATACAACACAAGAGAGACAAGGCTTGGGCCATACAACACATGAGAGACAAGGCTTGGGTCATAAAACACAAGAGAGACAAGCCTTGGGTCATACAACACAAGAGAGACAAGGCTTGGTTCATACAACACAAGAGAGACAAGGCTTGGTTCATACAACACAAGAGAGACAAGGCTTGGGTCATACAACACACGAGAGACAAGGCTTAGTTCATACAACACAAGAGAGACAAGGCTTGGTTCATACAACACAGGAGAGACAAGGCTTGGGTCATAAAACACAAGTGAGACAAGTCTTGGGTCATAAAACACAAGAGAGACAAGGTTTGGTTCATAAAACACTAGAGAGACAAGGCTTGGGTCATAAAACACAAGAGAGACAAGGCTTGGTTCATAAAACACAAGAGAGACAAGGCTTGGGTCATAAAACATAAGAGAGACAAGGCTTGGGTCATAAAACACAAGAGAGACAAGGCTTGGGTCATAAAACACAAGAGGGACAAGGCTTGGTTCATACAACACAAGACAGACAAGGCTTGGGTCATACAACACACGAGAGACAAGGCTTGGGTCATAAAACACAAGAGAGACAAGGCTTGGTTCATACAACACAAGAGAGACAAGGCTTGGGTCATAAAACACAAGAGAGACAAGGCTTGGGTCATACAATACAAGAGAGACAAGGCTTGGGTCATACAACACACGAGAGACAAGGCTTGGGTCATAAAACACAAGAGTGACAAGGCTTGGGTCATACAATACAAGAGAGACAAAGCTTGGTTCATACAACACAAGAGAGACAAGGCTTGGTTCATAAAACACAAGAGAGACAAGGCTTGGGTCATAAAACACAAGAGAGACAAGGCTTGGGTCATACAATACAAGAGAGACAAGGCTTGGTTCATACAACACAAGAGAGACAAGGCTTGGGTCATAAAACACAAGAGAGACAAGGCTTGGGTCATAAAACACAAGAGAGACAAGGCTTGGGTCATACAATACAAGAGAGACAAGGCTTGGTTCATACAACACAAGAGAGACAAGGCTTGGGTCATAAAACACAAGAGAGACAAGGCTTGGGTCATACAATACAAGAGAGACAAGGCTTGGTTCATACAACACAAGAGAGACAAGGCTTGGGTCATAAAACACAAGAGAGACAAGGCTTGGGTCATACAATACAAGAGAGACAAGGCTTGGTTCATACAACACAAGAGAGACAAGGCTTGGGTCATAAAACACAAGAGAGACAAGGCTTGGGTCATACAACACAAGAGAGACAAGGCTTGGGTCATAAAACACAAGAGAGACAAGGCTGGCTCCTTGAGCTAAGACAACAGATCAGTGACACAGTATTATCTACCAGACATCTTGGATGCCATATACCGGTGCCATAGACAACAAAGGAGAAGTTTGAGTGAAGATATGTCCGCACTACTGTCCTCTGACCACCCACATGTTACACCTACAAGAAGCAAAGTCGGAGTTTTTAATGCATCATTTAGAAACCACCTGTCTAGTGTTTTGTGCTACATCACTATATGCAACTTGTTGACCCTTGTTCTCTCCATCTTCAATGATTTACTATTGAAGTTTTGGTACTCTTTTCTGTTCACTGCCGTAGGTCACTTCCACCTTCGATTACTATACTTAATAAACACCCAGGAATACCATCTGTTCTGGCCTTAAAAATATTAACCTAGAGTCACACAATTAAGTTTTGTATTTTATTTTCCATGCTTTGATTCAGAAAATTTCCTCGTTATATATTTAAATATTAAATTATTTTTCATATATTTTTTCTAATATTCATTATTCTTTACAGTTATTATTAATCGAGGAGGAAGTGTGTTTCCAAATACTCTCTGAGGGTCTGAAAGGGCAAACATACTCTGACAGCCCAAACCATACCACAGGTGGGGTTTGAACCCACGGTCAGAGGGTCTCAAAACTCAAAACCGTCGCTTTAGCCACTGGGCCAGCTAGCTTAATAAGATTAATCCAAGTAGGTATATTTCTACACCATAGGAAGGTTAACATAGGCACCACTGTGTCCACAAATGCAAACCTTCCTATGGTGTAGAAATATATCTAGTTGGACGAATCTTATTGAAGCTAGCTGGCCCAGTGGCTAACGCGACGGTCTTGAGTTTTAAGACTCTCTGACCGCGGATTCAAACCCGTGGTATGGTTTGTTTGCAATCGTGTCATTACGATTTCGTGAGTCAAACCCTGACAGTTGAATAAACCCCCGAGAAGCATCGATGAAACCTTCCACAAATAATCCGCAAGAGAGTGAGGAATCCAGTATATATAAGCGAAGGGGACAAGTACAGTACCAGGAGAGGTTGAAAAAAAGTAGTGGTAGTAGAAAGTAGAGGGAGTAGTTTAGTGGCACAAGACAGGGGAGTGAAGGGTGAAGAGAGACAAAAGTAATGGTAGTAGCAATAGTTGAAATTGAGTGGTAGTAGCTGGAGAAGTACGGACAGTCTAAGGACAGGAAAATGGAACACTGCAGGGGAGATAAGGACCCACAATGGAACACTGCAGGGGAGATAAGGACCCACAATGCAACACTGCAGGGGAGATAAGGACCCACAGGGGGTTGGACCATATACACAGGAGGGGGCGAGGGAGCAGATGGATAGAAAACACCTAGGCAGAAAAAAGGCAAGCCAGGAAAGAAAAAATAGGAAATAAGAAGAGGTAGGGAAAGGAGGAGAGGAAAGGTTCAGGTCAAGTCAGGAGTGTTCTGAAATTTGGAGCATTTGACACTGTAATGAGAAAGGAATGCATCAACAGAGACAAAACTTTGTGTAACTATAAAAATATACGCTGTAAGGACCTACTTGCAGGTCAGATTTACAATTATCCACTTATTGAAGGACTCCTTCATTGTAGTCTGTACAGACGACAATGAAGCCTCCAGACTCATGGAGAACTAAACAGTGAAGACATTCAGAGACCGACATTTCAACATTTGTCCTTCTTACCTAACAATCTGTCGATGTTTTATGCTACTTAAATATTCACCCATATCTCCTTCTCCTTTCTTGCTGGCGAAAAGTTCTGTTTTTTTTTTTTGTAAAAAGGCTGTACAAGATGGTCACTTCCTTATCAGCTGCTGGCCTGAAGACCTCTGTCGAGGCACAAAACACTTGTGCATCGGTAGACACCATCACACGACTTCTCAACGCCTCTTCAATAATCAAAATCACCTTTTCAAACATCGATATGGTTACCCAAGTGCTTTCTGACGGACCAGCCATCTCAAACTACCATATACATCCACGTCACATAGAACCAGAACGTTTCGCTCATGTCTAACCCTGCTGGAACTGTTACTCTCTCCATCACTCAACGAACGACTGTCTCATTAAAAAAAACTCTGTTCCAACTGCGGAAAAGGTCACGACTTCAAAGCCTGCATCACCACTAATGCCACTCCAACATGCCTAAACTGCAGCCAAAATGCCCCGAGGCCTGGTGGCAAAAGCTCTCGCTTCACACGGTGAGGATCCGGGTTCGATTCCCGGCGAAAGGTGAAAACATTGGACGTATTTCCTTACACCGGTTGTCTATGTTCACCCATCAGTAAAATGGGTACCTGGGTGTTAGTAGACTGGTGTCGGTCACATCCTGGGACAAAACTGACCTAACTTGCCCGAAATGCTCAGCATAACAAGCGACTTTCTATATAGTAGTATGTCATTGATGTCAGCTACGGTCTGTATACCTTGGACATGTACTTGTAGTAAATGAAGTTATTTATTACTAAGTGCTGTCTATGAAAATTAATGAAGCTAAGAAGAAGAGCCCCAAATCACCGACATATACCGCCATAACAAACCTCCAGTCTGACACTACTAGAATTCTTAAGCTGCACGACAATCCTCTCTACCCAGCAACTTGCTCTCTCTACTTCCGGACGCTGCTCCCTCCAAGGTGCTGTATTGCATGGTGTATGCGCACCTTGCTTATGCAGATAACCGCGGCACTTTCAAGAGATAATATAAGAGATAAGATTTCGTTCGGATTTTTAACCCCGGAGGGTTAGCCACCCAGGATACCCCAAGAAAGTCAGTGCGTTATCGAGGACTGTCTAACTTATTTCTATTGGGGTCCTTAATCTTGTCCCCCAGGATGCGACCCACACCAGTCGACTAACGCCCAGGTACCTATTTTGCTTCAAGGTGAACAGGACAACAAGTGTAAGGAAACGTGTCGAAATGTTTCCACCCTCCAGGAATCGAACCCGGGCCCTCCGTGTGTGAAGCGAGAGCTTTAGCCACCAGGCCACAGGCCGTCTTAACAACATGCCTGACTCCAATACAGCTTCATGGGAACACCTTACCTCTCACTCCTCCGTCAAATGCTGACACCATGTACGCTGAGGTCAGTGGTCAGTACGCTGAGGTCAGTGGTCAGTACGCTGAGGTCAGTGGTCACATGTGATCATACCTGTCCAGAGCTGTCTGGGTATTAGCGTGAGGTGTTACGAGCACCATGGCTTGTTGTAGTGTTTTAGAATCTGAGGTTAAAGTGTTGAAGAGGGATGTCCTACTTCTTCAGGAGGAAAATAGGAGGGTGAAGCTTCGCCTAGATGGGTTTGGGAGTGAGTGCGAGATAGTTGGTGCTGGTAAGGAGAAAAATGGTTACCACCAGTGAGAGTGACAGCTGCTTTAAGTGGCAAGTGATTCGCAGTTCAGGAAGAAGGAAGATAAGGAGGGTTAATAAAGAAGATGTGAAGGTAGGAAATCGATTCTCTCTTCTCCAAGACGAATATACTTCAGTGGTTAGTGAGGTTAAAGGTACCTCTGGCTCCCCTGCTAATCAACGTAAGAATATTCTGACTGTTGGAGACTTTCAAGTAAGATATATGGATTGTGCTTTTTGTTAAAGAGATAGAAAAGTCAGACAGAGGGTGTGCCTCCCAGGAGCTGGTGTTGGTGACATAGTCAGCAGGTTGAATAATATTATGTCAGGTAATGGGAACAAGCCCATTATCTCTCTTAGTGCTGGTGGAAATGACATTGGGAAGGGCAGGAGACAGGAGCTACTGGATAAGTACAGGTCACCCATAGAAGTAGTCAAGTCTAAGGGAGGGATCCCTATCATATGTAGCATCTTGCCTAGAAAGGCAGTGGGCAATGAATGGATGTCTAGGGCAACTGGTATAAATTGCTGGCTAGAGAGGTACTGCAAGGAACTTGCAATCCCATTCATTGATAACTGGGACAAATTCTATGGCAATCATGATATGTATGCAAGGGTTAGGGTTCATCTCTTTGGGGCTGGAGTGACTGCATTAGCCAATTCGATTGAGGAGGTAACTGATGACTTGTCTAGGACTTTAAACTTATAGATTATAGAGGTATGGGTGTTTGTGGGAAACAATCAGGCTGCGGTATTGGTGTTGGAAACAGCAGATATTACCAGGATACCTCAGGGATATGTTTAAAAGACAATATTCAAAATAAAGTTCCTAATAGAGGCAAAGCAATTGATCAACAAACAGAGATAGTACAGGGAAACAAGTGACTGGCTTCCTTAATTAAGATTTACTATACAAATAGTAGGAGTCTAAGAAATAAGATACATAACATAAGAACATAAGAAAAGAGGATCACTGCAGCAGGCCTGTTGGCCCAGACTAGGCAGGTCCTTTACAATCCATTCCACTAACAAAACATTTGCCCAACCCAATTTTCAATGCTCCCCAAGAAATAAGGACTGATAACTCTATCCACTCATTTGTGAGCCCCACTCAAATCCAACTCCTCCCACTCATATATTTATCCAACCTAAATTTGAAGCTACCTAAAGTCCTAGCCTCAATAACCCAACAAGACAGACTGTTCCACTCATCAACTACCCTATTTCCAAACCACTACTTTCCTGTCCTTTCTAAATCTAAACTTGTCTAATTTAAATCAATTCCTGCGGGTTCTCTCTTGCAGAGATATCCTCAAGACCTTATTAATATCCCCTTTATTAATACCTATCTTCCACTTATACACTTCGATCAGGTCTCCCCTCATTCTTCGTCTAACAAATGAATGTAATTTAAGAGCCTTCAATCTTTCTTCATAAGGAAGATTTCTAATGCTCTGTATTAATTTAGTCATTCTACGCTGAATGTTTTCTAACGAATTTATGTCCATTCTGTAATATGGAGACCAGAACTGAGCTGCATAATCTAGGTGAGGCCTTACTAATGATGTATAAAGCTGCAGTATGACCTCTGGACTTCTGTTGCTTACACTTCTTGATATAAATCCCAATAATCTATTTGCCCTATTACGTACACTTAGGCACTGCTGTCTTTGTTTAATTTAAGGTTGCTGCTCACCATAACCCCAAAGTCCTTTTCACAATCTTTATGGCTAAGTTCTACATTATTTAACTTATAAGTGCTAGGGTTATGGACATTCCCGAGCTTCAGAACCTTGCATTTATCTACATTGAACTGCATCTGCCACTTTGCTGACCAGGTATTGAGTTTGTCTAAATCCTCCTGAAGTTCCCTGATATCTACGTTTGAATCAATTTTCCTATCTATCTTTGTATCATCGGCGAATTTGCTCATTTCACTAGTAATTCCCTCATCAAGATCATTGATATATATTATGAACAACAACGGGCCCAAGACTGATCCCTGTGGAACGCCACTTGTTACAGATCCCCACTCGGATTTAACCCCATTTATGGACACTCTCTGCTTCCTATCTGTGAGCCATGACTCGATCCACGAGAGCACTTTTTCTCCAATGCCATGAGCTGCCACTTTCTTTAACAGTCTTTGGTGCGGAACTCTATCAAAAGCCTTACTAAAATCTAAGTAAATAATATCAAATTCTTCATCGTGATCAACAGCCTCAAAAGGTTTACTGAAGAAAGTTAATAAATTAGTTTGACAAGAACGGCCTCTCATGAATCCATGCTGAGTATCATTAATCAAGCTATGCTTATCGAGATGGCTTCTTATAATCTCAGCTACAATCGACTCTAGTAATTTGCCTACAATCGAAGTCAGGCTTATTGAGCGGTAATTTGACGGTAACGACTTGTCCCCTGCTTTAAAAACAGGAATTACATTAGCCATCTTCCACATATCAGACATTATGCCTGTTTGAAGAGATAAATTAAAAATATTAGTTAATGGTTCACAGAGTTCCATTTTGCATTCCTTAAGAACCCTCGAAAAAAGCTCATCAGGACCCGGCGACTTATTTTGCTTCGGTCGGTCTATTTGTTTCATAACCATTTCACTAGTGATTGTGATGTTACATAATTTATCTTCTTCTGGCCCAATATAAAAGTTAATTACTGGAATATTGTTAGTGTCTTCCTGTGTAAAAACCGAGAGAAAATAATTATTTAAAATCGAGCACATTTCATTCTCTTTGTCAGTAAGATGCCCATAGTTATTTTTAAGGGGACCTATCTTATCTCTAACTTTTGTTCTATAGACCTGGAAAAAACTTTTTGGGTTAGTTTTCGAATCCCTAGCAACTTTAACTTCATAGTCCCTTTTAGCTTTTCTTATCCCCTTTTTAACGTCCCTCTTAATGTCAATATACTGATTCATAAGATGACTCTCACCTCTTTTGATACGCCTATAAATTCCTTTATTATGCCCTAGTAGATATTTCAGCCTATTATTTATCCATTTTGGGGCATTTCTATTTGATCTAATTTCTTTATACGGGATAAACGATCCCGAATTACTGCCTCCAGCAAGAGGTGCTGTTTGCCCCTCAGGCCCTGAATGTTCCATTGTAGGACCTTGAGGGTGTGATTTGGTACCGAGGTTATTCCATCGCTGTCAACTGTCAACTGCCTCAAATGTTCTAATGAAGAATGTCAGTATATTTGTCAGGCAGGAACGACCTCTCGTGAATCCATGCTGAGATTCATTTATCAAGTTATGCTCTTCATGGTGACTTCTAATAATGTCAGCTATAATTGATTCTAGTAACTTGCCCACTAAAGATGTCAGGCTTATTGGACGGTAATTTGAAGGAGTGGACTTATCCCCTGATTTGAATATAGGAACCACATTAGCCATCTTTCACAACTCTGGGACAACACCGGTAAGGATGGACGCATTAAACACACTCGTTAATGGCTGACTTAGCTCCATCTTGCATTCCTTAAGTACCCTGGAAAAGAACTCATCGGGTCGCGGGGACTTATTTTGCTTCAGTTTGTCTATCTGTTTAATAACCACGTCCCTCGTGATAGTAATATTAGTTAATTTAAATTCATCAGGAACTAAATAATTGTTAATTACTGGAATCTCATTTACATCTTCCTGTGTAAAAACTGACAAAAAATAGTCATTAAATAAGGAACACATTTCCAGTTCGTTATCCGTCAGCTGTCCATTCCCAATTTTCAGAGGTTCTACTTTTTCCTTCACCTTCGTCCTATACACTTGAAAGAACCCCTTTAGATTAGTCTTTGATTCATTAGCAACTCTAATTTCATAGTCACGTTTAGCCTTTCTAATCCCCTTTTTTTACTTCTCTTTTAAGCTGAACATATTGGTCAGTAAGGTTAACCTCTCCTCTTCTGATACGCCTATAAATTCCACTTTTCTCCCCTAATAGATACTTTAGCCTCCTGTTAATCCATTTGGGATCGTTATTATTAGACCTAATTTCTCTCTGGGAAATGTATATACTCTGAGCACCTGATGTACTCTTGGGTATTATTAAGTTTCGCCAAAAAATACATAGGAGAAACATAAATGCAGATCCCTTCATATTCATAAGTATGATCATCGTCAATAAAATCATTAGTTCTACATAACCCCTGTGTGGCGAATCGAGAGTTTGACAGTCGTGTTCATCTTAAGTCATAACATTATAATCGGCAGAACGAAAATCTGGGATTCTTACCGTATTATCATTATTCTTGTATTAACAGTTAATGCTGAAAGTGATGGATTTGTGATCACTTGCGCCAAGCTCTTCAGTGATCTCCAGATTATTTACGAGTATTTCCTTATTTGACAAGACTAGGTCTAGCAAATTATTACTCCTGGTAGGCTCTGTTACACACTGCTTCAGAAAACAGTCCTGAACTGTTTCCATAAAGTCACTGGATTCTAGATTACCTGTCAAAGAATTCCAGTCAATTTGACTAAAGTTAAAATCCCCTACTATCACTATGTTATTGTGTCTAGAAGCCCTAACAATTTCGTCCCAAAGAAGTCTCCCTCTATCGTGATCCAAGCCTGGAGGTCGGTATGTTACACCTAGAATTAGTTTTTCTTGACCCTCTACAAACTCTACCCAAAGAGATTCTGTTACTCTTCCATCTATTTTTATACCTGTTTTTATGCAACAGTAAATATTTTCTCGAACATATAATGCAACTCCTCCCCCCTTCCCATCGCATCTATCCATATGGAAGAGCTTAAATCCTTGAATATTACACTCAGCAATCATATCCCGACTCTTTAAATCATACCAGGTTTCAGTTAATGCAATGACATCAAAGTTCCTAGCACATGCTGCCAAACGTAGTTCATTAATTTTATTTCTTGCACTTCGATTGTTAGCATAAAATACCATCATATGTTTTTTCTTCTGCACATTTTTTTCTATTTATCTTTGTTTTTACACAATTTCTGAAATTATCATTATCCAGAGTTACTCCATGACAGTTACTATTAAGATTCTTAATATCAGAGCATAAGTCAATATATCCATACTCATTATTTATCATTTTTAAACCCATACCTCTAGCTTAAAGTCCTAACAACCCCCTCAACTGAGCTAGCAAGAAAACCCACACCTGCCCTGGATAAGTGAACCCCATCCCTGGCATACATGTCATTTCGGCAAAAGAAGTTGTCCCAGTGTCAATGAATGGTACTGCATTATCCTTACAGTGTTTATCCAGCCAAAAATTAATGCCAATTGCTCTAGACAACCATTCATTATCAACACCTCTTCTTGGCAAAATGCCACATATAACAGGGCGCCCTCCCTTCTTCCTAATTATGTCTATAGCTGTCCTGAACTTTCTAACTAAATCCTCACTTCTACGCTTGCCTACATCATTGCCTCCGGCACTGAGGCAAATAATAGGATTGATCCCATTACCATTCATGATGTCAAGCCGGCTAACACTGTCCTCCATCCCAGCCCCAGGAAAGCAAACCCTCTGTCTCCTACTCCTGTCCTTCAAGCAGAACGCCTTATCTATGTATCTAACCTGGCTATCCCCAACAACAACAATATTCTTACCTTTCTCGGTGTCGTTCGTCGTGACGTTTCCAGTAGTCGACTTACATTCGTCGGGTAGCACAGAGAATGCATTAGATGTTTTCACAGCAGTCTCTTTCTTTTCATCGTTTCTACCTTTCCATTCGTCTTCTTGATCGTCAACTTCGTTCCATGCTGTCCAGCCACTGACCACGTTCCCTTCTTGACCTGAGAACTCAAAACAGGAGGGCGACTACGAATCCTCTTGTTTTCCTCAGTCAATCGCCGTATCTTCATCTTCGCTACCCTCAATTCTTCCTTAAGCTGCTGGTAAAGTTGCTCGGTGGAGGGCATCTTGGTTCAGTCCACGGGGAGCACACAAGACACTTCTTCACAGAGTTAAGTACAGGTCACCACTGACCTGTACTTAACTCTGGAAAGAGAGCATCAAGAAATAGAATTTGTCATCTTGTTGTTCTTCTATGGTATTTTGATGGATGGTTCTATATCAATGAGTCTAGATAGCAGAGAATTAATATCAAGCCCCTTGAGCACAATGACCTGAGCTTCAAGCAGCATAGCCATATTAAACTCCTGGGGCTGAGGAATTCTAAGAAATCTGTTTACCAAACGCTCAATGTGCAAATTAGCCAAAACAGCACTCATAACCTTACAAAGTATTGTAAGCATAGCAAGTCCCCAAAATAGAAGCATTTAAGATGAACACACAACTTTATAAGAAAAACAAATCTTTGGCTGGTAACGTGAAGTTCGTTTCTTCCTTTAATATTTCGACGTTAGACAACGATGGCTTGGGTGAAAGTCTTTTTTTAAATAATATAATAAAAAAATCCTTGCAAATGTTTAGTTATTTGATATTAAGCATCCAGTTAATAGAGAGTTCCTGAATATCTAAAATGGGCCAAGGCTGATCGCGCCTTTAAATCTAGAGAAATGTTTGGCGAAGATATCTGTTAGCTTGGAGTGAAGTATGACCATTTGTCGAGGTAATGAATCTAAGTGCGATGCTTTATTTATGTTTTTTTTTGCGGAGCCCAAAATCTGTGCTGAAATGAGGTTGTCGGGAATGGGATATAAATACTACCTTGTTCAGTTCTTTGGGAATCTAGTAGGATTCAGTTCCAAACTGAAACTTATCAGAAGGAAAAAATAATCTCAGTGCGATAATTCGCACCTACGCCAATAATCATTGTACCTTACACTAGTGAAGAAGCAGTGTGATGTAGAGTAATAATACTTATTCTTTCCTATTGTTAAGTAGTCTCTAGCAACTATTTGTTTTTAGGTAATTGTGAAAATACAATGAAAAACCAGTACTAATAGTAGCAGTTAGTGCTCTAACCACTAAATTTTTAGATCTGCCTTGGGTTCAAATGCTATTAATTTCCTTAGATCTTAACAGATATTATATCGTCACGATTTTCACGTATTAAGTGACATGAGCTTTGATCTCATCGCTGCTACTGTGTGGCAGTGAGATTCGTATTTAAAAACAAGTATTTGTGTACTCACTGGAACTTATGCTAACACCCTCCATTGTATAGAAATATATGCTTAGCGGGACGAACGTTGATGGGTAGAGCAGTGACCTGCTACTTTTACAATTGGTTTAATATAATGTTGTTTAAGTATTGGTTCTTTGAGGAAACAAAATAAATTTGACTTACGTTATGATACCAGAGGACCTTGTACACGTAGGGATGAGCTCTAACATTACACTCGAAGTAAACATCGTCTCCTTCCTTAATGTCTTCTGGACTCAGGTTGCTGCCCATCGCTAGGTACACCTGTGGGGTGTCTGTCACATGAGAAGGAAATAAAGTGGAAGATGAGAGACAATACTTGTATAGTACGAAGAAGAAAAGGAAAAGCTAAATTACATGTCCGTAACTAGCTAAAGAAGATAAAGAGGGGAAAAGAATGATCAAATATGAGGCCAGGAGAGACCTGACACTTTTGAACATACAATTCATTGCTCTTTAACTAGGTCAGCATTAGAAAAAATATGTGAATCTTAATTTTGGGAAAGACTTTGCAATCTGCACATCATGTGATTAAGAAATTATACTTCACATCTTAGCATAACCTACCGTTCAACGTTATTTTAAATTACTATTCATGCAAGGTAATTACTTAAATATAACAAACTACAGAAAACACGTTACTTAAACTACTTACCGGTATCCTTACATCATACATCAGTGTAGTCTACAATGATAGAACTAATACATCTACAATGACTTTACTAATACATCTTCACTCATTTTCTGAAATTTTGCAGAGCAGTGAGACAGTATTTACATTATTCATGTGCTGAGATTAAGACAAGAAAAGCAAGTTCCGTTTTCCAGTCAGACAAGATGCCTTCACTTGTTTGCTGATCCATGCCAACTAGAGTTCAAAATGCAGCGTCATATGTTGCAGCACAGGGCCACTGTAATTGTAGTATAATGGCCTATCAAGGCGGCCCAACCATCAATCTCCTATGTGTACAAATAACCCGCACATAGGAGAGAGAATATTACAACGACGTCTCGGTCCAACTTGAACAATTTATAAAGTCACAATAACAAAAAGAGACAGGGAGCCAGTTTATATATGCAAGCTCAACAGGGACGCGACCAAGGGAGGGAGTAGTGGTGAGGATGGTAGTGGATGTAGTAGTGGTAGTGGAAGTGGAAAGTAGGGAGAGTAGTTTTAGTTCGAAAAGAGACAGAAAGAGGAAGCAAGGGTGAAGGGAGGAAAAAGTAAATGAAGTGACAAACGTATTAGGAATGGTAGTAGAGTAGTAGCAGCAGTAGTAGTAACAGTAGAAGAAATGGTATCAGACAAGAAAAAAGAGCACTGCATGAGAGCTAAGGGTCCAATAGGGGTAGGGACAAAAACACGGGGAAAACTTAAGAACAGAGCACCATAGGTAGAAGAAATAAAAACAAAGGAAGAACAAGGAACAATAGGAAAGGAGCAGAGATAGAGAGAGAGGAGGAAGACAGGATTAAGTTAAGTCACTAGTGTTCTGAAGCTTGGAGCATTTGACAATGTAGTAAGAAAGGATGGCAAACCCACGACTAAGATTCATACCTGGAGAGGGTATATACAAGGAAAGTTGAGTATAAGGGATGATTCAACAAGACGGAGACTGTGAAAGTTAGAAGTAGGGTAAACAGTTTTCACAGAAGACTCATCTTTCCCCTTGATCCAGTCTGAACAGAACTGTTATTTCAGCAGTGGGAGGGAGGGAGGGAGGGAGGGAGGGAGATAGGGATGGAGAGTCAGGGGTCAGGTAGCAGGGAGAAGGGTACATACTCTAGCTACTTGTCCATACATCTTGTTTTACCTTAAGTATCAAACCGAGGCCACTGGGTTTTAGGTTGAATGTTAAGAAGTTAATATGCATGTAACAACTGTCCGAGTGCATCACTTCATGGATGATGACGACCTACCATGTAATTGACACAACAGAAGATGATGTACAAGGCAGCTTGTGAACTCACACTGGACGTCGAGTTTCCACTGGTCCTGCAGCGGCCGGTGGTCTATGACGGGAGACTCAGCCAAACACTTAAGGAACTTGCCACCATCTGAATCACTCGCCACCAGCTGAAGTTTACTCAGGGTGACGTTCCCATTGCTGGCCGTCTGTCCAGGATAAACAAAGATAAACATACAGTCATGCACACACACACACACACACACACACACACACACACACACACACACACACACACACACACACACACACACACACACACACACGCACACACAGTGAGTGCAGACGTGGGTGCACAAGGCTCCGAGAACCTTAGTGTTTGTAAGGCAGTAACTGCTAGCAGTAACCAGTGGTAGTGACAGCGTCAGTGAACAATCCTACGAGTGATAACTAAAGTTATTAGTTAAAAAAAGTCGAGAGGAAGCCTGAAATCATTAATATTTCAAAGTGCCAAACCGTTGTGGGTCTACTAGGCACTGTTGCCACACAGATTCAGACATACAAAGATCAAAGTGAGTGTGGAAGCGGGTGTTCAAGAATTACCAGCGTTTGGTTAACAAGTGAAATGTGGGGCACCATACAGTGAGAGTGAAAAAGTTAATAAGCAAATGGAGAAAGGAAAAATAAAATATACAACAAGGGAAGGTGGCAGTAGTAGGCCTCCTGAGGCAGTGACGTCATAACAAGTTGTGTTCCAGTATACATATAAAGTGAAGTGTATATAATGTGAAGTGTATACTATCATAAGTGAAAAGTGAAATCGCATGAGGAACGCGGGATGTATGAGCATATATGGTTATAAACATCACGGGTGAAAGATCTCCAAAATAGTGATTTAAGGCCTATGTACGACGACTACGTCATCAGCATCTGGCAACTTGTCACCGCACCGCTGCCAGCACAAGTATCACTCATCTATTGTGGTTTGCATGTCGTGGGCTCTGGCTCCTGGTCTTGCATCACTGTTAGATACTGGTCACTCACTCCTGCAAGCTATTACCAGAATTAGAGTAGAAATAGCATAGGTAAAGTGAAGATAGTGTTGACGAGTGTGAGGTGTAGAGCAGACTAGCGAGGTGTAGTGTAGTATTACTACCGGTAGTTATTAGCATCATGAATACTTAGGAAGCTAGGAAGTCCTCTCTCAATGTGAACAAGGAATAGGATAATAGCCAGCAATAATTGATACTTAAATCCAGAAAGGGCAATAAGTGGAGAGAGTAGCATTACTAGGAAAGACAGCTGGGACTAAATTTGAGCCTACACGACAGAGAGGTTTAACGGCTCTTTCAACCACACCACCTACCCCCCCTATCCCTCCCTCCCTCACACACACACACACACACACACACACAAGGGCAGACATTCATAGAACCTTTAGACCCTAGTAGCAATCTCCGTTTTTTATAACCCAGAATTACTGGTATGTATTAGCAGTATCTCCCCCTCACACCTCCCCCATACACACGAATACACACATATACACACATACACACACCTGCACTAGGACAAAATGGTAACTAACTAGGCGAATACACACACACACACACACACACACACACACACACACACACACACACACACACACACACACACACACATGCACACACACACATACACACACATGCACACACACGCACACACATGCACACACACACACACACACACATGCACACACATGCACACACACACACACACACCTGCAAGGTAATCAAGCGGTCACTTTACCCTCGGCCCTCTTTCCCCTCCCTTCCCTTCTAATCCCATACACACACACACCTCCCCCGCTTCTAAGGGTCACTCATCCTTCTCTCCCCCTACCCCCTCCCCCTCCCCTTCCCCCCTTAATCCCATCCCTCTCTCTCTCACACATGCACACACACACATACACAAACACACATACACAAGCACATATACACTTGACACAAACACGTACTCCCCCTTCCACTAACCACCTCTCCCCCTCCCCTAACCACCTCTCCCCATCACCCTAGCCACCTACCCCTCCCCAAACCATCTAACCCCTCCCCCAAACCATCTAACCCCTCCCCCAAGCCATCTAACCCCCTCCCCTAACTGCCTCTCCCCCTCCAATAACCATACTCCCCCTCCCCCATAACTATCCATCCCCACTCCCATTAACCATCTATTCCCCTCCCCCTAACCACCTCTCCCCCTTCCTTTTTTGGAGCAATGGGGGAACCTAGAACTAGGATGAGAACAAGGGGCCTGAAGGATGAATCTGGGAGGAAAGACTGGGAGGCAGAGCTCAAAAAAAGGGAGGAAGACTGGGGACGGAGGCTAAATGAGCTTGCAAGGAAGATGGAGGAGAGGTTAGCAGCAGAATGCAGAAGGTGGAAGCAACATGCCACAGCAGAAGAAAACAAGATACAGAGATTAGAAGTGGAGCTGAGACATCTGAAACAGCATAGAGACAAAGATATTACAGAAGTAGCATCAGCAATGGCTACATCAGACACATACAACGAGTCTGAAGGGAGCATGGAAGCTAAACTGTATGCAGAGGTCCTGTCAAACCCACATGGGGCCAAAACAAAGACAGGGAGCACACTAGGACAGAATGAGAGGTTGGATGAAATTGAAGGAACTAGGACATGTGCAGGGACCTTACAAGACACCTGTGGGGGCCAGGAACAGGTGAGCAGGAAGGACAAACCAATGAGTACAGGGGCCATGGCTAGGGAAGGGACTGAAGGAAGGAACACTCCACGGGAAGGAACTAAAACACCTCAGAGGACGCAATGGGAGTCACAGTGGGAGGTGGAAAGAGAGAGATCAGTTTTTGTCTATGGGCTAGACGAAGCTAAAGGGAAAACTTATGATGAAAGAAAGCAGGAGGAGAAAAAAGCGATTGAAGGTATCATGAAGGTGATAGGCGAGGGGGACATGACCCAGGTGACAAATTTTCGGAGAATCGGGTGGTTCACAAAGAAAAGGAATCGGCCTCTCAAAGCAAGGAGGCAGTGGAAAGGTTTATTCCCAAAAGCAACAGAAACAATGGGAAGACCAGAACGAGCCCCTGGTTTACCCGACGGTGTAAGGAGGCAAAAACAAAGTGCAAGAGAGAATGGAAAAAGTACAGAAGGCAGAGAACACACGAAAATAGGGAGATCAGTCGCATAGCCAGGAACGAGTATGCACAGGTAAGGAGGGAGGCCAAGCAACAGTATGAAAATGACATAGCATCGAAAATCAAGACTGACCCGAAACTGTTGTATAGCCACATTAGGAGGAAGACAACAGTCAAAGACCAGGTGATCAGATTGAGGACAGTAGGTGGAGAACTCACAAGAAATGATCAGGAGGTATGTGAGGAGCTAAACAGGAGAATTAAGAAGTTTTTACAGTAGAGACAGGAAGGGCTGTGGGAAGACAGCACAGAAGGGAACATCAAGAGGGAATATACCAACAAGTGTTGGATGACATACGAACAACCGAGGAGGAGGTGCAGAAGCTGCTAAGTGACCTTGATACCCCAAAGGCGATGGGACCGAACAATATCTCCCCATGGGTCCTAAGAGAAGGAGCTGAGATGCTGTGCATGCCCCTAACCACAACTACCTGAGAAATGGAAGACAGCAAATGTAGGCACCATATTTAAGAAAGAAAACAGAAATGAGGCACTAAACTACAGACCGTGTGTCTCTGACATGTATTGTGTGCAAAGTCATGGAGAAGATTATCAGGAGGAGAGTGGTGGAACACCTGGAACGGAACAAGATTATAAATGAAAACCAGCATGGGTTCATGGAAGGCAAATCCTGTCACAAACCTCCTGGAGTTTTATGACAAGGTAACAGAAGTAAGAAACGAGAAAGAGGGGTGGGTTGATTGCGTCTTCCTAGACTGCAGGAAGGCCTTTGACACAGTTCCCCACAAGAGATTAGTGCAGAAGCTGGAGGATCAGGCGCATATAACAGGGAGGGCACTGCAATGGATCAGGGAATACCTGACAGGGAGGCAGCAACGAGTCATGGTACGTAAGAGGTATCACAATGGGCGCCTGTGACGAGCGGGGTCCCACAGGGGTCAGTTCTAGGACCAGTGCTATTTTTGATATATGCGAATGACATGATGGAAGGAATAGACTCTGAAGTGTCCCTATTCGCAGATGATGTGAAGTTGATGAGAAGAATTAAATCGGATGAGGATGAGGCAGGACTGCAAAGAGACCTGAACAGGCTGGACATGTGGTCCAGAAACTGGCTTTTCGAATTCAATCCTACCAAATGCAAAGCCATGAAGATTGGGGAGGGGCAAAGAAGACCGCAGACAGAGTATAGTCTAGGTGGACAAAGACTACAGACCTCACTCAAGGAGAAAGACCTTGGGGTGACCATAACACCGAGCACGTCACCGGAGGCACACATCAACCAAATAACTGCTGCAGCATACGGGCGCCTGGCAAACCTGAGAATAGCATTCCGATACATTAACAAGGAATCGTTCAAGACACTGTACACTGTGTATGATAGGCCCATACTGGAGTATGCAGCACCAGTCTGGAATCCACACCTGGTCAAGCACGTCAAGAAGTTAGAAAAAGTACAAAGGTTTGCAACAAGGCTAGTCCCAAAGCTCAGGGGAATGTCGTACGAGGAAAGGTTGAGGGAAATCTGACTGACGACACTGGAGGACAGAGGGGTCAGGGGAGACATGATAACGACATACAAGATACTGCTGGGAATAGACAAGGTGGACAGAGATAGGATGTTCCAGAGAGAAGACACAGAAACAAGGGGTCACAACTGGAAGCTGAAGACTCAGACGAGTCACAGGGACGTTAGGAACTATTTCTTCAGTCATAGAGTCGTCAGGAAGTGGAATAGCCTATCAAGTGAAGTTGTGGAGCAGGAACCATACATAGTTTTAAGAAGAGGTATGACAAAGCTCAGGAAGCAGAGAGGGAGAGGACCTAGTAGCGGTCAGTGAAGAGACGGGGCCAGGAGCAGAGTCTCGACCCCTGCAACCACAATTAGATGAGTACACACACACACATACATACACACACACGCACACAAACACACACACACACACACACACACACGCACACACACACACACACACACACACACACACACACACACACACACACACACACACACACACACACACAGGATAAGGAGCAAGACATTACATAGTACTAACGCTTCAGTCAGGAGGTCGCAAGGTGGTAATTGCTGTGATGTATAACCCACCACAGAATAGCAGGAGGCCAAGACAGGAGTATGATGAGAATAACAGAGCGATGGTTGAAACACTAGCTGAAAGTGGCCAGAAGGGCTTATGCGAGCAGGGCAAAGCTACTGATCATGGGTGACCTCAATCTCAAGGAAATCGACTGGGAGAACTTGGAGCCACATTGGGGCCAAGGAACGTGGAGGACTAAGATGATGGAGGTGGTACTGGAAAACCTCTTGTACCAACAAGTAAGGAACACTACCAGAGAGAGAGAAGAGGATGAACCAGTGAGACTGGATCTAGTATTATCCTTGAGTAGTGCAGATATTGAGAATATCTCATGTGAAAGGCCCATGGGGGCCAATGATGACGTAGTTTTAAGTTTCGAATACACAGTAGAGTTACAAGTGGAGGGAGAAGTAGGAAGGGCTGGTCGAATGAAGCCAAACTACAAGAAAGGGGACTACAAAAGCATGAAGAACTTCCTCAGTGTGGTTCAGTGTGACAGAGATCTGGCAGGGAAGTCAGTAGACGAGATGATGGAATATGTGACAACAATATGCAAGGAAGCTGAGTAGAGGTTTGTACCCAAGGGTAACAGGAATAATAAAAATGCCAGGATGAGCCCATGGTTCACCCAAAGGTGCAGGGAGGCCAAAATCAAATGTGCTAGGGAATGAAAGAAGTATAGAAGGCAAAGGACCCAGGAGAATAAGGAGACCAGTCGTAGAGCCAGAAATGAATATGCACAGGTAAGATAGGAGGCCCAAAGGCAATATGAGATTGACATAGCAGCGAAAGCCAAATCTAACCCAAAACTGTTGTACAGCCACATCAGGAGGAATACAGCAGTCAAGGACCAGGTAATCAGGCTGAGGAAGGAAGGAGGGAAGGTCACAAAAAACGACCACGAAGTATGTGAAGACCTCAACAAGAGATTCAAAGAAGTGTTCACAGAGGAGACAGAAGGGCTTCCAGAAAGCCAGAGAGGTGGGGTACACCATCAAGTGTTGGACACAATACATGCAACCGAGGAAGAAGTGAAGTGGATATTAAGCGAGCTAGATACCTCAAAGGCGATAGGGCCGGATAACATCTCTCCATGGGTTCTGAGGGATGGACCAGAGGTGCTATATGTACCCCTAGCAACAATATTCAACACATCTATCGAAGCAGGGAGATTACCTAAGGTATGGAAGACATCAAATGCAGTCCCAGTTTTTAAAAAAGGAAAGAGACATGAAGCACTAAACTACAGACCAGTGTCACTGACATGTATAGTATGCAAAGTCATGGAGAAGATTATCAGAAGAGTGGTGGAACACTTAGAAAGGAATGATCTCATCAACAGCAGCCAACACGGTTTCAGGGATGGGAGATCCTGTGTCACAAACCTGCTAGAGTTCTATGACAGGGTGACAGCAGCAAGACAAGAGAGAGAGGGGTGAGTAGATTGCATTTTCTTGGACTGTAAGAAGGCATTTGACACAGTTCCACACAAGAGATTAGTGCAAAAACTGGAGGACCAAGCAGAGATAACAGGGAAGGCACTACAATGGATCAGGGAATACTTGTCAGGAAAGCAGCAGCGAGTCATGGTACAGAGCGAGGTGTCAGAGTGGGCACCTGTGACGAGTGGGGTCCCACAGGGGTCATTCCTAGGACCAGTGCTGTTTCTGGTATTTGTGAAAGACATGAGGGAAGGAATAGACTCCGAAGCGTCTCTGTTTGCAGGTGATGAGAAGTTGATGATAAGAATTCATTCAGACGAAGACCAGGCAGATCTACAAAGGAATCTGGACAGGCTGCAGACCTGGTCCAGCAATTGGCTCCTGGAGTTCAACGCCACCAAGTTCAAAGTCATGAAGATTGGGGAAGGGCAAAGAAGACCGTAGACGGAGTACAGTCTAGGGGGGGGCAGAGAATACAAACCTCACTCAAGGAAAAAGATCTTTGGGAGAGTATAACACTAATACCACCATTATAGCAGGTTTTCATAATATCCCACCATACCTTGCACACTTCCATACCCCGAGTCTACACCAACCCCTCCTTCCTTCCAAAATACAGTACTGGAAAGGAAGCTGAAGATATGGTACACTAATGCAGAGGTTGAGGAGTGGCAAGAACAAATCATTGAGGCCTCGTGGACATCATAGCACTCACAGAGACAGAGTTCAAGGGGGATAATGGATGCGATCTTTCCAAGTGGATATCAGATCCTGAAGAGAGGAAAGATAGAGGGAACAAAGGGGAAGGAGGAGTTGCACCGTTCATTAAAAGCCAGTGAAGTTTTTAGGAAATGGGAGGATTGAATAGAGTGGGAAGCAGATGACTTCATAGTAGAAATGTTTCAGACCGGGAGTCCAAAGGTGGTGATAGCAGTGATGTACAACCAACCACTGAACAGTAAGAGACTGAAACAAGATATGATAAGAGAGCAATAGAGCAATGGTGGAAACGTTATCCGAAGTGGCTAGAAGAGCCCACACAGGTAGTACAATGTTACTCATCATGGGGGATTTCATTCACAAGGAGACTGACAGGGAAAACTTAGAGCCACATGGGGGACCAGAAATGTGGAGGGCTAAGATGCTGGAGACAGTATTGGAAAACTTCATGCACCAACATGTTAAGGATACAACAAGAGAGAGAGAGGGGCGGATGTTCCAGCAAGGCTGGATTTTCTATTCACCTTGAACAGTTTTAAATATAAGGAATATTACACATGAAAGGCCCCTTGGCTGTAGTGATCAAGTGGTTCTGAGTTTCGGATACCATGTACAGTTAACAATGGAGAATGGGGCTGCACTAGAAAGATAGGAGAGGTCAAATTTCAAAAATGGGGATTATGCAAGCATTAGGCGATTCCTGCATGAGGTGCAGTGAGAAAGAGAACTAGAGGGAAATACAGTAAATCAAATCATGGAATAAGTTATCATAAAGTGCAGAGAGACAGAGGAGAGTTCATACCAAGGGGTAACAGAAAAAAATACGAAGACCAGAATGAGCCCGTGGTTTACCCGGAGGTGTAGAGGCAAATGCCTCATCAGGAGGACAGTGGTGGAGCACCTAGAAAGACACAAGCTTGTAAACAACAACCAACATGGTTTCAGGGAAGGAAAATCCTGTATCACAAACCTACTGGAGTTTTATGACAAGGTAACAGAAGTAAAACAAGAGAGAGAGGGGTGGATAGACTGTATTTTCTTGGACTGCAAGAAGGCCTTCGACACAGTTCCTCACAAGAGGTTAATGCAAAACCTTGAGGATCAGGCACACATAACAGGAAAGGCACTGCAATGGATCATATATTATCTGACAGGGAGGCAACAACGAGTCATGGTACGTGACGAGGTATCAGAGTGGGCACCTGTGACGAGCGGGGTTCCACAGGGGCTCGTTCTAGGACCTGTGCTGTTTTTTGGAAGTTAATGAAGTGAATTTAATCGGTCGAGGATCAGGCAGGACTACAAAGGGACCTGGACAGGCTACAAGCCTAGTCCACCAACTGGCTCCTTGAATTTAACGCCGATAAATGCAAAGTCATAAAGATCGGGGAAGGGCAAAGAAGACTGCACACAGAGTTTAGCCTTGGTGGCCAAAGTTTACAAACTTCACTCAAGGAAAAATATCTTGGGATGAGTATAATATCGAGCACATCTCCTGAGGCACACATTAATCAGATAACTGATTCAGCGTATGGACGTTTGGCAAATCTAAGAATAGCGTTCCGATACTTCAGTAAGGAATCGTTCACAATTCTGTACACCACATACGTCAGTCCCATACTGGAGAATGAAGCACCAGTTTGGAACCCACACCTGGTCAAGAACGCCAAGACTAGTCCCAGAGCTAAAGGGATTGTCCTGCGAAGAAAGGTTAAGGGAAATCGGCCTGGAGGACAGGAGGGTCAGGGGAGACATGATAACGACATATAAAATACTGCGAGGAATTGACAAAGTGGACAAAGGCAGGATATTCCAGACATGGGACACAGAAACAGGAAGTCACAATTGGAAGTTGAAGACTTCTGTGAGTCAAAGGGATGTTAGGAAATATTTCTTCACTCATGAACTGGAATAGCCTAGAAAGTGACGTAGAGGAAGTGGGAACAATACTTAGGTTTAAGAAGAGGTTTGATAAAGCTCATGGAGCAGGGAGAGAGAGAGGACCTAGTAGCAATCAGTGAAGAGGCGGGGCCAGGAACTATGAATCGACCCCTGCAACCACAAATAGGTGAGTACATACACTCACACGCACACACAGACAGGCGGACACACGCTGGCGATTTCATTTGCTAAATAGTTGAATAAATAAGAATCAGAAGACACAAGGAAAGATTACCAATAACTTGTTACGCCGCACTAAACAGCAGCAGCAGAGTGAACCACAAGTACGAGAATAACTGAAATACAATAATAATAGTAGAAACCAAGCAGCCCACAGAGTGAGTTAGACAATACTGAAGCTGCTGCTGCTTTTGTTGCTGTTGTTTGAATGAGGAAATTCTCTTCGACTCTTGAAGCTGAGAAACAGAGAGCAAATTTGGAGGTCAATTTATAATTTTTAATGAGCCAACATGCAAAAGAAACTACAAGAAGGTGGGTTGGGAATGAAACTCGCACATAGTAGAAGGAACTTATGATAACGTTTCGGTCCGACTTGGAACATTTACAAAGTCACTGTGTGACTTTGTAATGGTCCAATTTGGACTGAAACGTCGTCGTGAGCTTCTTTCTCCTATGCACGTGTTATTTGAGTATTCTCTCTCCCTCTGTGTCTGTCTGTCTCTCTCTCTCTCTTTTCACACAGGGTTTGACAAGGTTAAGGATCCCTAGTTCTGTCTGTCTCTCTGTCTGTTTTTCTGTCTGTCTGTCTCTCTGTCTGTCTCTCTGTCTGTCTGTCTGTCTGTCTATATGTCTCTCTCTCTCTCTCTCTCTCTCTCTCTCTCTCTCTCTCTCTCTCTCTCTCTCTCTCTCTCTCTCTCTCTCTCTCTCTCTCTCTCTCTCTCCCTCTCTCTCTCTCTCTCTCTCTCTTTCTCTCTCTCTCTGTCTCTCTCTCTCTCTCTCTCTCTCACTCTCTCTCTCTCCCTCTCTCCCTCTCACTCTGTCTCTCTGTCTCTGTCTGTCTGTCTGTCTGTCTGTCTGTCTGTCTGTCTGTCTGTCTCTTTTTTTTATTTTTTTTACACAGGGTTTGACAAGGTTAAGGATCCCTAGCTTTATTGACAAGCTATTTACAGGTTAAGGATTCCTAACTTTATTGGCAAGCTAAGAGCTGTTACCTACATCAGCTCATTTGAAAGCATTTTTATTGTTATGAGACATACAAGTAGGAAACAGGATGAAGTTGGAGCCATCTGTGGGCCAGCATTTTCATTTGATCAACTGACTTTATCTCGTTGACATCATTATCCTGAACGAATGTGTTCCATACTCGAGTCATCCTGGGTATGTATGATCTCAGATGGAGTGATGTTCTGGAGAAGGGTACAGCCAGAGTGAAGTTGCTGCTTTCTGCCCGTCTTGTGGCATAAAAGCTTGTTTCACGCTGTCCTCGAAGTGGATCCAAGTGTGGTGTTTTGACAATATTGGCGTTGTACATAACAGTAAGGCCACCCACATCTCTCCTATGTTGAAGGCTCTGCTGAAATGACAGATCTATCCAGGATGGGTCCAGGCGAAAGATGAGACGTCTTGCTCTGTTCTCTACTCTGTCAAGCAGTCGCAGATAAGAGGGGGGGCAGGCAAACCAAGAAAGTGGAGCATACTCAAGGTGCGAGCTTACTTGTGCCTCGTACAAGATCTTGCAATCCCTACTGTCAAGCAGATGGGAGATACGGCGAAGTGCTGTAAGCTTCCTGGCTGTCTTGTTTGCAAGATTTACAACATGGTTCTTCATGGTTAGTTTGGAGTCAAATTTCACCCCAAGGATATCAACTTCTTCTCCAGGTGCCAACATCCTTCCATTCATCCTTACTACTGCACCAGCATTACCATCATGGTGCCTAGAGACGATCATCATTTGCGTTTTCTCAGGTGCAAATGTTACTTGCCATCTATTTCCCCAAGCTGATATAGCTCTCAGCTGGTGATTGATGTAGCTTAGAGCAGCTGGCATTTCTTCTCATGGATAAGTGAATGTCAGTGTACAGTCGTACTCACCTAGTTGTACTCACCTAGTTGAGGTTGCGGGGGTCGAGTCCGAGCTCCTGGCCCCGCCTCTTCACTGATCGCTACTAGGTCACTCTCCCCGAGCCGTGAGCTTTATCATACCTCTGCTTAAAGCTATGTATGGATCCTGCCTCCACTACATCGCTTCCCAAACTATTCCACTTACTGACTACTCTGTGGCTGAAGAAATACTTCCTAACATCCCTGTGATTCATCTGTGTCTTTAGCTTCCAACTGTGTCCCCTTGTTGCTGTGTCCAAACTCTGGAACATCCTGTCTTTGTCCACCTTGTCAATTCCCCTCAGTATTTTGTATGTCGTTATCATGTCCCCCCTATCTCTCCTGTCCTCCAGTGTCGTCAGGTTGATTTCCCTTAACCTCTCCTCGTAGGACATACCTCTTAGCTCTGGGACTAGTCTTGTTGCAAACCTTTGCACTTTCTCTAGTTTCTTTACGTGCTTGGCTAGGTGTGGGTTCCAAACTGGTGCCGCATACTCCAATATGGGCCTAACGTATACGGTGTACAGGGTCCTGAACGATTCCTTATTAAGATGTCGGAATGCTGTTCTGAGGTTTGCTAGGCGCCCATATGCTGCAGCAGTTATTTGGTTGATGTGCGCTTCAGGAGATGTGCCTGGTGTTATACTCACCCCAAGATCTTTTTCCTTGAGTGAGGTTTGTAGTCTCTGACCCCCTAGACTGTACTCCGTCTGCGGCCTTCTTTGCCCTTCCCCAATCTTCATGACTTTGCACTTGGTGGGATTGAACTCCAGGAGCCAATTGCTGGACCAGGTCTGCAGCCTGTCCAGATCCCTTTGTAGTTCTGCCTGGTCTTCGATCGAGTGTATTCTTCTCATCAACTTCACGTCATCTGCAAACAGGGACACCTCAGAGTCTATTCCTTCCGTCATGTCGTTCACAAATACCAGAAACAGCACTGGTCCTAGGACTGACCCCTGCGGGACCCCGCTGGTCACAGGTGCCCACTCTGACACCTCGCCACGTACCATGACTCGCTGCTGTCTTCCTGACAAGTATTCCCTGATCCATTGTAGTGCCTTCCCTGTTATCCCTGCTTGGTCCTCCAGTTTTTGCACCAATCTCTTGTGGGGGAACTGTGTCAAACGCCTTCTTGCAGTCCAAGAAAATGCAATCCACCCACCCCTCTCTCTCTTGTCTTACTGCTGTCACCATGTCATAGAACTCCAGTAGGTTTGTGACACAGGATTTCCCGTCCCTGAAACCATGCTGGCTGCTGTTGATGAGATCATTCCTTTCTAGGTGTTCCACCACTCTTCTCCTGATAATCTTCTCCATGATTTTGCATACTATACATGTCAGTGACACTGGTCTGTAGTTTAACGCTTCATGTCTGTCTCCTTTTTTAAAGATTGGGACTACATTTGCTGTCTTCCATGCCTCAGGCAATCTCCCTGTTTCGATAGATGTATTGAATATTGTTGTTAAGGGTACACATAGCGCCTCTGCTCCCTCTCTCAATACCCATGGGGAGATGTTATCTGGCCCCATTGCCTTTGAGGTATCTAGCTCACTCAGAAGCCTCTTCACTTCTTCCTCGGTTGTGTGCACTGTGTCCATCACTTGGTGGTGTGCCCCACCTCTCCGTCTTTCTGGAGTCCCTTCTGTCTCCTCTGTGAACACTTCTTTGAATCTCTTGTTGAGTTCTTCACATACTTCACGGTCATTTCCTGTTGTCTCTCCTCCTTCCTTCCTTAGCCTGATTACCTGGTCCTTGACTGTTGTTTTCCTCCTGATGTGGCTGTACAACAGTTTCGGGTCAGATTTGGCTTTCGCTGCTATGTCATTTTCATATTGTCTTTGGGCCTCCCTTCTTATCTGTGCATATTCGTTTCTGGCTCTACGACTGTTCTCCTTATTCTCCTGGGTCCTTTGCCTTCTATATTTCTTCCATTCCCTAGCACACTTGGTTTTTGCCTCCCTGCACCTTTGGGTAAACCATGGGCTCATCCTGGCTTTTTCATTATTCCTGTTACCCTTGGGTACAAACCTCTCCTCAGCCTCCTTGCATTTTGTTGCTACATATTCCATCATCTCATTAACTGGCTTCCCTGCCAGTTCTCTGTCCCACTGAACCCCGTTCAGGTAGTTCCTCATTCCTGTGTAGTCCCCTTTCTTGTAGTTTGGCTTCATTCGTCCTGGCCTTCCTGCTTCTCCCTCCACTTGTAGCTTGTATGCATGTGATTCTGGGATGAGATGAAGAAGGTCGTTGAAGTAGACATTCTCTCTCTCTCTCTCTCTCTCTCTCTCTCTCTCTCTCTCTCTCTCTCTCTTTTTTTTTTTTTACATAGGGTTTAACAAGGTTAAGGATCCCTAGTTTTATAGACAAGCTATTTACAGGTTAAGGATTCCTAACTTTATTGGCAAGCTAAGAGCTGTTACCTACATCAGCTCATTTGAAAGCATTTATATTTGTTAAGAGACATACAAGTAGGGAACAGGATGAAGTTGGTGCCATCTGTGGGCCAGCATTTCCATTTGATCAACTGACTTTATCTCGTTGACATCATTATGCTATACGAATGTGTTACATACTCGAGTCATCCTGTGTATGTATGATCTCAGATGGAGTGATGTTCTGGAGAAGGGTACAGCCAGAGTGAAGTTGCTGCTTTCTGCCCGTCTTGTGGCATAAAAGCTTGTTTCACGCTGTCCTCGAAGTGGATCCAAGTGTGGTATTTTGACAAT
Source organism: Cherax quadricarinatus (assembly GCF_038502225.1). Lineage (NCBI taxonomy): Eukaryota > Metazoa > Arthropoda > Malacostraca > Decapoda > Parastacidae > Cherax > Cherax quadricarinatus. The sequence goes on along the minus strand of NC_091296.1, from coordinate 39,107,935 downwards.
ATTGGCCTCTCTCTCTCTCTCTCTCTCTCTCTCTCTCTCTCTCTCTCTCTCTCTCTCTCTCTCTCTCTCTCTCTCTCTCTCTCTCACTCTCTGTCTGTCTGTCTGTCTGTCTGTCTCTCTCTCTCTCTCTCTCTCTCTCTCTCTCTCTCTCTCTCTCTCTCTCTCTCTCTCTCTCTCTCACTCTCTGTCTGTCTGTCTCTCTCTCTCTCTCTCTCTCTCTCTCTCTCTCTCTCTCTCTCTCTCTTAGATAGAAAGATAAAGCCGCTTTAGTTTATTATGAAAAATAAAGATATTATTGTATTAATTTATATGTGAATATTCGTGAATGCCTCTCTAAATTAACTTCAAATCTGCAATGCTAATATTTAAGTGAATTACAAACTATTGCAACACTGCAGTATTCCATTCGCGTGTATTGAGTTGCAGGAGACCACGATTATGATATACACTAAAACATTTCCTGGATCATGAAGCGACAGAAATACATTTAGATCTAGAACTGTTCAAGAGCTAGTTTCTCCCGTAATATCCGGGCTTTTTGGTTCTAGTATGACTGTTGATAGTTCTTGGCACATTCAGGTCTGAGTGTGTGTATATACTGCAGTGTGTTCTTACCTTGCTTAGTTGCTTATTCTTCAAGAAAGTTTCTTGCATCTTCAAAGCTGTGTGTATATATATTCTAGTGTGTCCTTTCCTAGGTCTCTTCTTATTCCAGACGGCTCTTGATACTTCTGAGACTGTATGACAGAATGTTACCTGGTATATCATGATATTAATTACGATGGAAGTCTATGTATGGTAGCGTTGGCAGTACTGTATGTACTATCTGCATGTAGCACTGCATGCATCCCGAATGTGTGGTACTGCATGTACCCACTGTGTAATGTACTGCATTTACACCCCTATGTGTGATATTGCATTTACCCCCCCATGTGTGGTACTGCATGTACCCACTGTGCGTAGTACAACATGTACTCCCCATGTGTGGGACTGCATGTACCCATATGTATAGTACTCAATGTACCCTCTCTGTGTGTGGTACTGCAGGTAACCCTCTATACGTGGTTCTGCATGTACTCCCCATGTGCGGTACTGCATGTACTCCCACTGTGTGCGGTACTGCATGTACTCCCACTGTGTGTGGTGCTGCATGTACTCCCAATGTGTGGTACTGCACGTACTCCAATGTGTGGAACTACACGAACACTCTTAAGTGTGGTACTGGAGGGAAGATGTACTCTTGTATGAGGTATAGGAGGTAAGATGTACTCTTATGTGTGGTACTGAGGGTAAGATGTAATATTATACATGTTACTGGAGGCAAGATATACTCTCATGTGTGGTACTGGAGAAAAGATGTACTCATATGAGTGGTACTAGAGGTAAGATGTACTCTTATGAATGGTACTGGAGATAACATGTACTCTTATGTGTGTTACTGTAGGTAAGATGTACTATTAAGTGTGGTATTAGAGGTAATATGTACTCTTATGTGTCGTTCTGGAGGAAAGATGTACTCTTATGAGTGGTACTAAAGGTAAGATGTACTCTTATGAGTGGTACAAGAGAAAAGATGTACTTTTTTGTGTGATACTGTACGTAAGATTTACTCTTATGTATGGTACTGGATGTAAGATATACTCTTAGGAGTGGTACTCGAGGTAAGATGTAATTTTATGTGTGGTTCTTGAGGAAAGATATACTCTAATGTGTGGTACTAGAGGTAAGATGTACTCTTATGTGTGGTACTAAAGGAAAGATGCACTCTTATGTGCGGTACTGGAGGTAAGATGTACTATTATGTGTGGTACTGCAGGCAAGATGTACCCTTATGTGAAGTACTGGAGGTAAGATGTTCTCTTATGCGTGGTACTGGAGGCAAGATATAGTCTTATGTGTGGTAATGGAAGTAAGATGTACATTTATGTATGGTATTTGAGGTAAGATGTACTCTTATGTGTGGTACTCGAGGTAAGATGTACTCTTATGAGTGGTTCTGGAGGAAAAATATGCTCTTGTGTGGTACTAGAGGTAAGACGTTCTCTTATGTGTGGTACTGGAGGTAAGACATACTCTTATGTGTGGTACTAGAGGAAAGATCTACTCTTATGAGTGGAACTTGAGGTTAGATGTACTCTTATATGTGCTACTGTGGGTTACTGGAGGTAAGATGTACTCTTATGTGTGGTACTGGAGGTAATATGTACTCTTATGTGTGGTACTGGATGTAAGATGTACTCTTATGTGTGGTGCTGGAGATAAGATGTACTGTTACGTGTGGTAGTGAAGGTAAGATGTACTCTTAGGTGTGGTACTGGAGACAAGATGTACTCCTACGTGTGGTACTGGAGATAAGATGTACGCTTATGTAAGGTACTGGAAGTAAGATGTAAACTAATGTGTGGCACTGGAAGTAAGATGTACTCTTATGTGTGGTACTGGAGGTAAGATGTACTATTAAGTGCGGAACTAGAGGTAAGATGTACTCTTATGGGTGGTACTGTAGAAAAGATAAACTCTTATGGGTGGTACTGGAGGTAAGATATACTCTTATGAGTGGTATTAGAGGAAATATGTACTCTTATGTGCGGTACTGGAGGTAAGATGTACTATTATGTGTGGTACTGAAGGGAAGATGTACCTTTATGTGAGGTACTGGAGGTAAGATGTGCTCTTCTGCGTGGTACTGGAGGCAAGATGTACTCTCATGTGTGGTACTGGAGGTAAGATGTACTCTTATATGTAGTACCGAAGGTAAGATGTACTCTTATGCATGGTACTGGTGTAAAGATGTACTCTTAGGAGTGGTACTCGAGGTAAGATGTACTTTTATGTGTGGTTCTGGAGGAAAGATGCACTGTAATGTGTGGTACTTGAGGAAAGATGTACTCTTATGAGTGGAACTTGAGGTAAGATGTACTCTTATGAGTGGTACTGGAGATAAGATGTACACTTATGTGTGCTACTGTAGGTAAGATAAACTCTTAAGAGTGGTACTAGAGGAAAAATGTACTCTTATGAGTGGCACTGGAGATAAGACGTACTCTTATGCGTGGTATTGGAGGTAAGATGCTCTCTTTGGAGTGGTACTCGAGGTAAGATGTACTCTTACGTGTGGTACTAGAGTTAATATGTTCTCTTATATGTGGTACTGTAGGTACGATGTACTCTTATGAGTGGTACTGGAGATAAAACGTACTCTTATGCCTGGTACTGGAGGTAAGATGCACTCTTAGGAGTGGTACTGGAGGTAAGATGTACTATTATGTGTGGTACTGCCGGCACGATGCATCCTTATGTGAGATACTGGAGGTAAGATGAGCTCTTGTGCGTGGTACTGGAGGTAAGATGTACTCTTATGCGTTTTACTGGAGGCAAGACATACTCTTATGTGGTACTGGAAGTAAGATGTACACTTATGTATGGTATTGGAAGTAAGATGTACTCTTAAGTGTGATACTGGAGGCAAGATGTAATCTTATGCGTGGAACTGTAAGTAAGATGTACTCTTATGCGTGGTACTGGAGGTAAGATGTACTCTTGTGTGTGGTACTACAGGAAAGATCTACTCTTATGAGTGGAACTTGAGGTTAGATGTACTCTTATGTGCATTACTGTATGTAAGATGTACTCCTATGTCGGTTACTGGGGGTAAGATATATTCTTATGTTCGGTACTGGAGGTAATATGTGCCCTTATGTGTGGTACTGGAGGTAAGATGTGCTCTTATGTATGGAACTGGAAGCAAGTAGTAACTTTACATGTGGTACTGGAGGTAAGATGTACTCTCATGTGTGGTACTTGAAATAAGATGTAATCTTACGTGTGGTACAGGAGGTAAGATGTACGCTTATGTGAAGTACTGGAGGTAAGACGCAACTTTATGTGTAGTAGTGGAATTAAGATGTACTCTTACGTGTGGTACTGGAGGTAAGATGTACTCTTACGTGTGGAACTGGAGATAAGATGTACTCTTATGAGTGGTACTGTAGGTAAGATGTACTCATATGTGAAGTTCTGGAGGAAAGATATACTCTTATGTGTGGTACTAGAGGTAAGATGTTCTCTTGTGTGGTACTGGAGGTAAGATGTACTCTTACACGTGGTACTGGAGGTAAGATGTACTCTTAAATGTGGTACTGGAGCTAAGATGTATTATGAGTGCTGCTGGAAGTAAGATGTACTCTTATGTATGGTTCTGGAGGATAGATGTACTCTTATGTGTGGTACCAGAGGAAAGACGTACTCTTATATGTGGTATTGGAGGCAAGATGTGCTCTTACATGTAGTACTAGAGGTAAGATGTACTCTTATGAGTTGAAATGTAGGTAAGATGTACTCTTACGTGTGGTACTGGAGGTAAGACGTTCCCTTAGGTGTGGTACTGAAGGTAAGATATACTATTATGCGTGGTACTAGAGGTAAGATGTACCCTTATGTGTGGTACTGTTGGTAACATGTATTCTAATGTGTGGCACTGGAGGTAAGACGTACTCTTATGTCTGGTACTGGAGGTAAGACATAACTTTATGTGTAGTAGTGGAAGTAAGATGTACTCTTATGCGTGGTACTGGAGGTAAGATGTACTCTTATGTGTAGTACCGAAGGTAAGATGTACTCTTATGCGTGGTACTGGAGGTAAGATGTACTCTTAGGAGTGGCACTCGAGGTAAGATGTACTTTTATGTGTAGTTCTGGAGAAAAGATGAACTGTAATGTGTGATACTTGAGGTAAGATGTACTTTTATGAGTGGAACTTGAGGTAAGATGTACTCTTATGAGTGGTACTGGAGGTAAGATGTACTCTTATGTGCGCTATTGTAGGTAATATGTACTCTTAAGAGTGGTACTAGAGGTAAAATGTACTCTTATGAGTGGTACTGGAGGTAAGATGTACTCTTATGTGCGCTATTGTAGGTAATATGTACTCTTAAGAGTGGTACTAGAGGTAAAATGTACTCTTATGAGTGGTACTGGAGATAAGACGTACTCTTATGCGTGGCATTGGAGGTAAGATGCACTCTTAGGAGTGGTACTCGAGGTAAGATGTACTTTTGCGTGTGGTACTGGAGGTAAGATGTACTACTAAGTGTGGTATTAGTGTTAATATGTATTCTTATATGTGGTACTGTAGGTAAGATGTACTCTTAAGAGTGGTACTAGAGGTAAGATGTACTCTCATGAGTGGTACTGGAGATAAGACGTACTCTTATACGTGGTACTGGACGTAAGATGCACTCTTAGGAGTGGTACTCGAGGTAAGATGTACTTTTACGTGTGATTCTGGAGGAAAGATGTACTCTAACGCGTGGTACTGGAGGTAAGATGTACTATTATGTGTGGTTCTGCAGGCACGATGCATCCTTATGTGAGATACTGGAGGTAAGATGTGCTCTTCTGAGTGGTACTGGAGGTAAGATGTACTCTTATATGTGGTACTGGAGGTAAGATGTACTCTTATGAGTGGAACTGCCGGCACGATGCATCCTTATGTGAGATACTGGAGGCAAGATGTGCTCTTGTGCGTGGTACTGGAGGTAAGATGTACTCTCATGCGTTTTACTGGAGGCAAGATATACTCTTATGTGGTACTGGAAGTAAGATGTACACTTATGTATGGTATTGGAAGTAAGATGTACTCTTATGTGTAACACTGGAGGCAAGATGTAATCTTATGCGTGGAACTGTAAGTAAGATGTACTCTTATGTGTGGTACTGAAGGTAAGATGGACTCTGTGTGGTACTCGAGGTAAGATGTACTCTTATGCGTGGTACTGGAGGTAAGATGTACTCTTGTGTGTGGTACTACAGGAAAGATCTACTCTTATGAGTGGAACTTGAGGTTAGATGTACTCTTATATGCACTACTGTAGGTAAGATGTACTCCTATGTCGGTTACTGGGGGTAAGATGTGCTCTTATGTTCGGTACTGGAGGTAATATGTACCCTTATGTGTGGTACTGGAGGTAAGATGTGCTCTTATGTATGGAACTGGAAGCAAGAAGTAACTCTATATGTGGTACTGGAGGTAAGATGTACTCTTATGTGTGGTACTTAAAACAAGATGTAATCTATCGTGTGGTACTGCAGATAAGATGTAATCTTACGTGTGGTACAGGAGGTAAGATGTACGCTTATGTGAGGTACTGGAGGTAAGACGCAACTTTATGTGTAGTAGTGGAATTAAGATGTACTCTTACGTGTGGAACTGGAGATAAGATGTACTCTTGTGAGTGCTACTGTAGGTAAGATGTACTCTTATGTGAAGTTCTGGAGGAAAGATATACTCTTATATGTGGTACTAGTGGTAAGATGTACTCTTATGTGTGGTACTGGAGGTAAGATGTACTCTTAAATGTGGTACTGGAGATAAGATGTACTCTTAAATATTGTACTGGAGCTAAGATGTATTCTCATGAGTTGTTCTGGAGGTAAGATGTACTCTTATGTGTAGTACCGAAGGTAAGATGTAGTCTAATGCGTGGTATTGGAGGAAAGATGTACTCTTAGGAGTGGCACTCGAAGTAAGATGTACTTTTATGTGTGGTTCTGGAGGAAAGAAGAACTGTAATGTGCGGTACTGTAGGTAATATGTACTCTTAAGAGTGGTACTAGAGGTAAAATGTACTCTTATGAGTGGTACTGGAGATAAGACGTACTCGTATGCGTGGTATTGGAGGTAAGATGTACTCTTAGGAGTGGTATTCGAGGTAAGATGTACTTTTGCGTGTGGTACTGGAGGTAAGATGTACTACTAAGTGTTGTATTACTGTTAATATGTACTCTTATATGTGGTACTGTAGGTAAGATGTACTCTTAAGAGTGGTACTAGAGGTAAGATGTACTCTTATGATTGGTACTGGAGATATGACGTACTCTTATGCGTGGTACTGGAGGTAAGATGCACTCTTAGGAGTGGTACTCAAGGTAAGATGTACTTTTACGTGTGGTTTTGGAGGAAAGGTGTACTATTATGTGTTGTACTGGAGGTAAGATGTACACTTATGTATGGTATTGGAAGTAAGATGTACTCTTATGTGTGATACTGGAGGCAAGATGTAATCTTATGCGTGGAACTGTAGGTAAAATGTACTCTTATGTGTGGTACTGAAGGTAAGATGGACTCTTGTGTGTGGTACTCGAGGTAAGATGTACTCTTATGCGTGGTACTGGAGGTAAGATGTACTCCTGTGTGTGGTACTAGAGGAAAGATCTACTCTTATGAGTGGATCTTGAGGTTAGATGTACTCTTATGTGCACTACTGTAGGTAAGATGTACTCCTATGTCGGTTACTTGGGGTAAGATGTACTCTTATGTGCGGTACTGGAGGTAATATGTACCCTTATGTGTGGTACTGTAGGTAAGATGTAATCTTACGTGTGGTACTCGAGGTAAGATGTACGCTTATGTGAGGTACTGGAGGTAAGATGTAAACTAATATGGCACTGGAGGTAAGACGTAACTTTATGTTTAGTAGTGGAATTAAGATGTACTCTTACGTGTGGCAATGGAGGTAAGATGTACTCTTACGTGTGAAACTGGAGATAAGATGTACTCTTATGAGTGGTACTGTAGGTATGTACTCTTATGTGAAGTTCTGGAGGAAAGATATACTCTTATGTGTGGTACTAGAGGTAAGATGTACTCTTAAGGTAAGATGTACTCTTACACGCGGTACTGGAGGTAAGATGTACTCTTAAATGTGTTACTGGAGATAAGATGTGCTCTTAAGTATTGTACTGGAGGTAAGATGTATTCTTATGAGTGGTGCTGGAGGTAAGATGTACTCTTATGTATGGTTCTGGAGGAAAGGTATACTCTTATGTGTGGTACCAGAGGAAAGATGTACTCTTATATGTGGTACTGGAGGCAAGATGAACTCTTACATATGGTACTAGAGGTAAGATGTACTCTTACGAGTGGAAAGGGAGGTAAGATGTACTTTTATGTGTGGTACTGGAGGTAAGACGTACTCTTACGTCTGGTACTGTAGGTAAGACATAACTTTATGTGTAGTAGTGGAAGTAAGATGTAATCTTATGCATGGTACTGGAGGTAAGATGTACTCTTATGTGTGGAACTTGAAGTAAGATGCACACTTATGTATGGTACTTGTGGTAAGATGTACTCTTATGTGTGGTACTGGAGTAAGATGTACTCTTATGTTTGGTTCTTAGGGTAAGATGTACTCTTATGTGTGGAACTGGAGGTAAGATGTACTCTATTTTGTGTTGCTGGAGGTAAGATGTTCTATTACGTGTGGTACTGGAGGTAAGATGTACCCTTATGTGTCGTACTGGAGGTAAGATGTGCTCTTATGTGTGGTACTAGAGGTAAGATGTACTCTTATGAGTTGAACTTGAGGTAAGATGTACTCTATTTTGTGTTACTGGAGGTAAGATGTACTATTATGTTTGGTACTGGAGGTAAGATGTACTCTAACGTGTGGTACAGGAAGTAAGATGTACTTTCATATGTAGTACTGGAGGTAATATGTACTCTTTTGGGAGGTACTGGAGGTATGATGTACTCTCATGTGTCGTAACTGAGATAAGATGTACGCTTATGCGTGGAACTGGAGGTAAGATACATTCTAATATGTGGCACTGGAGGTAAGTCGTACTCTTATGTGGGGTACTGGACGTAAGATGTACTGTTATGTGTAGTTCTGGAGGCAATATGTACTCTTATGTGTGAAACGTGAAGTAAAATGTACACTTATGTATGATACTGGAGGAAAGATGTACTCTTATATTTGGTACTGGAGGTAAGATGTGCTCATGCGAGTAGTACTGGAGGTAAGATGAACTGTTAGGTGTGGTACTGGACGTAAGATGTACTCTTATGTGTGGAACTGGAGAAAAACGTGCTCATATGTGTGGTACTGGAGGTATGATATAATCTTATGTGTGGTACTGGAGGTAAGTTTACTCTTTTGTGTGATACTGCAGGTAAGATGTACTCTCATGTGTGGTATTGGAGGTAAGATGCACGCTTATGTGTGGAACTGGAGGTCAAATGTTCTTATATGTGTGGTACTGGAGGTAAAATATAATCTTATGTGTGGTACTGGAGATAAGATGTACTCTCATGTGTGGTTCTGGAGTTAAGATGTTCTCTTATGTGTGGTACTGGAGATAAGATGTACTCTCATGTGTGGTTCTGGAGTTAAGATGTTCTCTTATGTGTGGTACTGGAGATAAGATGTACTCTTATGTGTGGTACTGGAGGTAAGATGAATGTTTGTGTTGTACTGGAAGAAAGATTTTCTCTGATATGAGGTACTGTAGATAAAATGTACTCGTATTTATGTTACTGTTGGTAAGATATTCTCTTATGTGTGGTTCTGGAGGTAAGATGTACTAATACGAAAGGTACTGGAGGTAAAATGTGGAGATAAAATGTACTCTTCTATGTGATATTTTACCCAGGGTTAGATAAAAGTACATATGAGAGTGCCCGAGGGGTACTTCCCTGGTCTGAGCTTGAGAGGAGTGCAGTGCCCGAGGGGTACTTCCCTGGTCTGAGCTTCAGAGGGATGCGGTGGCCGATGGGTATTTCCCTGGTCTGAGCTTCAGAGGGATGCGGTGGCCGATGGGTATTTCCCTGGTCTGAGCTTCAGAGGGGTCCGGTGAAAGAGGGTACTTCCCTGGTCTGAGATTTAGAGGAGTACAGTACCCGAGGGGCACTTCCCTGGTTTGAATTTTAAAGGAGTGCAGTACCTGACGTGTACGTTTCTGGTCTGAGCTTCAAAGGAGTGCAGTGCCCGAGGGGAATTTCCCTGGTCTTAGCTTTAGAGAAGTGCAGTGCCCCAGGGTTACTTCCCTTGTATGAGCGTTAGAGCAGTGCCCGAGGAGTATTTCCTTTGTCTGAGCGTTAGAGTAGGGCAGTGCCCGAGTGGTACTTTCCTGGCCTGAACTTTAAAGGAGTGTAGTGCCCAATGGGTACTTCCCTGGTCTCAGCCTCAGAGTACTTCTTGGTCTGAGCTTAAGAGGAGTACAGTACCCGGGGAGTACTTATCTTGTCTGAGCTTTAGAGGTGTGCACAACCCAAGGGGTACTACCGCGCTGAACTTTAGAGGAGCGCAGTACCCGAGGGTACCTCCCTGGTCTGAGGTTTGGGAGAGTGCAGCACCCGAGGTGTACTTCCCTGGCATGAGCTTTAGATGAGATCAGTGCCCGAGGGGTACTTCATTCGTCTGAGCTTTAGTGGAGTTCAGTCACCGAGGGGTACTTAGCTGATCTGAGCTTAAGAGGAGTGCATTGCCCAATTGGTATTTGCCTGCTCTTAACTTTAGATGAGTTCAGTGCCCGAGGGGTACTTCCTTGGTCTGAGCTTTAGTGGAGGGCAGTGACCGAGGGGTACTTCCCTGATCTGAGCTTTAGAGGAGTGCAGTACCGGAGGAGTACTTCTTGGTCTGAGCTTTAAAGGTGTACAGTACCCAAGAGGTACTTCCGTGCTCTTAGCTTTAGAGGAGTGCAGTACCCGAGGGGTATTTCCCTGGTCTGAGCTTTAAGAGAGTGCAGTACCCAAAGAGTACTTCCCTGTCTGAACTTTAGATTAGTTCAGTGCCTGAGGGGTACTTCCCTGGGCAGAGCTTTAGAGGAGTGCAGTGCCCCAGAGGTTCTTCCCTGGGTCTGACCTTTAGAGGTATGCACTGCCCGAGGGGTATTTCCCGGGTGTGAACTTTAGAATAATGCACTGTCCGAGAGGTACTTGCCTGGACTGAGCTTTAGAGGAGTGCATTGTTCGAGGGGTACTTCCCTGAGTCTGTGCTTTACAGGTGTACACTCTCAGAAGGGTACTTCCCCATGTCTGAGTTTAAGAGGTGTGTACTGTTCGAGGGGTATTTCCCTGGGTCTGAGCTTCAGAGGTATTCACTGCCCGAGGGGTATTTTCATTGGTCTGAGCTTCAGAGTAGAGCAGTGCCCAGTGGGTACGTCCCGTGGACTAAGCTTTAGAAGAGTGCAATGCCCGAAGGGTACTTCCCTAGATCTGAGCTTTATAGGAACGCAGTGCCAGTGGGGTACTTCCCTGGTCTGAGCATTAATTAAAGGTGTACAGGGTCCGAGGGGTACTTTCCTGTGTCTGAGCTTTAGAAGTGTGCAAATCCCAAAAGTTATTTCCCTGGGTCTGTGCCTTAGAGCTGTACACTTCCTGAGGGGTAATTCCCTATTCTCAGCTTTAGAAGTGTGCACTGCCAGAGGGGCACTTCCCTAGGTCTTAGCTTTAGAGGAGTGCAGAGCCAGAGGGGTACTTCCTTGATCTGAGCTTTAGAGGAGCGCTGTACCTGTGGTCTGCTTTCCTGGTCTGAGAGGAGTGCAGTGCTCGAGGGCTACTTCCCTGCGTCTGAGTTTTAGAAATTTGCCCTGCCCAAGGGGTACTTCACTGGGATTGAGTTTTAGAGGTGTGCCCTGCCCAAGGAGTACTTCTCTGGGTCTGAACTTTCGAGGAGTGCAGTGCCAGAGGGGTACTTTCTTGGTCGGAGGTTTAGAGGAGTAAACTATCCGAGGGGTACTTCCCTGGGTCTGAGCTTTAGAGGTGTGCACTGCCAGAGGCGTAATTTCCCGTGTCTCCCGTGTCTCAGTTTTGGAGGTGTGCACTGCCCGAGAGGTGCTTCCCTGGTCTGAGCTTTAGAGAAGTTCACTGTCCGAGGGGTATTTCATTGGGTCTGAGCTTAAGAGGTGTGCACTGCCCGAGAGATACTTCTCTGGTCTGAGCTTTAGACGAGAGCAATGCCTGGGTATGAGCTTTACAGGTGTGCAGTGTCCGAGGGGTACTTCCCTTGGTCTGAGCTTAAGAGGTATACACTGCTCGAAGGATACTTCCCCGGGTGTGTGTTTTACAGGTTTATACACTCAGAAGCGTACTGCCCCGTGTCAGAGTTTAAGAGATGTGCACTGTTCGAGGGGTATTTCCCTGGATCTGAGCTTAAGAGGTATTCACTGCCCGAGGGGTATTTCCATTGGTCTGAGCTTTAGAGGAGAGCAATGCCCAGTTGGTACGTCCCGGGGACTAAGTTTTAGAGGAGTGCAATGCCCGAGGGGTACTTCCCTAGGTCTGAGCATTAGAGGTATGAGCTTCCCGAGGGGTATTTCCCTGGGTGTGAGCTTTAAAAGTGAGAACTACCCCAGGGGTACTTCGCTACGTTTGGTGTGCAGTGCCCGTGGGGTACTTCCCTGGCTCTGAGCTTTAGAGTTGTGCACTTCCCGAGGGGTAGTTCCCTATTCTCAGCTTTAGAAGTGTGCACTGCCCGAGGGGTACTTCCCTAGGTCTGAGCTTTAGAGGAGTGCAGAGTCAGAGGGGTACTTCCCTGATCTGAGGTTTAGAGGAGCGCTCGTGCTGAGGGCTACTTTCCTGGTCTGAGGTTTAGAGGAGAGCAGTGCTCGAGGGCTACTTCGCTGCGTCTGAGCTTTAGAGGTGTGCCCTGCCCAAGGAGTACTTCCCTGGGTCTGAACTTTCGAGGAGAGCAGTGCCAGAGGGGTACTTTCTTGGTCAGAGCTTTAGAGGAGTGCACTGTCCGAGTGGTACTTCCGTGGGTCTGAGCTTTAGAGGTGTGCACTGTCAGAGTGGTAACTCCCCGTGTCTCAGCATTGGAGGTGTGCACTGCCCGAGAGGTGCTTCCCTGGTCTAAGCTTTAGAGAAGTTCACTGTCGAGGGGTATTTCCCTAGGTCTGAGCTTAAGAGGTGTGCACTGTCCGAGGGGAACTTCCCTGGGACTTAGGTTAAGAGGTGTGCACTCCCCGAGGGGTACTTCCCTGGTCTGAGCTTTAGAGGTGTGCACTGCGCGACAGGTACGCCCCTAGGTCTGAGCTATACAGGTGTACAATACCCGAGGGGTACTTCCCTGGATCTGAACTTTAGAGGAGTGCGGTTCCCCCATGTACTCTCCTGGTTCTAAGCTTAAGAGGAGGACTGTGTTAGAGGGTTACTTCCCGGGGTCTGGTGTGTGCGCTGCACGAGAGGGTACTTCATTGTTCTGAACATTAGAGGAGAGCAGTGCTCGAGGAGTACTTCCCTGGGTCTAAGCTTTAAAGGAATGCAGTGCCTGATAGGGACTTCCCTGGGTATGAGGTTTAGAGGTGTGCACTGCCCGCCGGGTACTTCCCCTGTTCTGAGATTTAGAGATACACTTCCCGAGGGATACTTCCCTGGGTCTGAGCTTTAGAGGTGTGCATTTTCCGACGGGTACTTCTCTGGGTCTGAACTTTAGAGGTGTGCACTGACCAAAAGGTACTTTCCAGGGTCTGAGCATTAGAGGTGTGCATTGCCCGATGGGCATGTCCCTGCTTTGAGCCTTAGATGAGAGCAGTACCCGAGGGGCACTTACCTGGGTCTGAGCTTCAAAACTGTGCACTGCCCGAGAGGTACTTACCTATGTCCGTATGAGAAGTGCAGCGCCGAGGGGTACTTCCTTGGGTATGAGATTTAGAGGTGTGCAGTGTCCGATGGGTACTTCCCTAAGTCTGAGGTTTAGAGGTGTGCACTGCCCGAAAGGTACTTCCCTAGGTCTGAACTTTAGAGGTGTGCAGTGTGCGACGGGTACATCCCTGGGTCTGAGGTTTAGGGGTGTGCACTGCCCAAAGGGTATTTCCCAGGGTATGTGCTTTCAAGCTGTGCACTTTGCGAGGGGTAATTCCCTGGTCTGAGCTTTAGAAGTGTGCACTGGCCGAAGCGAACTTCCCTGGGTCTGAGCGTTAGGAGTGTGCACTGCCCAATGGGTACTTCCCTGGGTCTGAGTTTTAGAGAAGTGCAGTGCGCGAGGGGTACTTCCCTGGTATGAGCTTCAGAGGAGTGCAGTGCCCGAGGGGTACTTTCCTGATCTGAGCTTTAGAGGAGCGCAGTGCCCGAGGGGTATATCCCTAGGTCTGAGATTTAGAGAAGTGCAGTGTCTGAGGGGTGCGTCCCTGGGACTGAGCTTTAGAGGTGTGCACTGTCCAAATAGTACTTCCGTGGATCTGAACTTTCGAGAAATGCAGTACCAGAGGGGTACTTCCGTGGTATGAGCTTTGCAGGAGTGAACTGTCCGAGGGGTACTTTCCTGGTCTGACCTTTAGTGGAGTGCAGTACCCGTGGGGTACTTCCCTGGTCAGAGCTTTAGAGGAGTGCAGTGCGCGAAAGATGCTTCACTGGGTCTGACCTTTAGAGGTTTGCACTGCCCGAGGGGTATTTCCCTGGTCTGAGCTTTAAAGGACTGCACTGTCCGAAGGGTGCTTCCCTGCTCCTGAGCTATAGATGAGTGCACTGTCCGAGAGATTCTTGCCTGGACTGAGCTTTAGAGGAGTGCACTTTCCGAGGGGTACGTCCCTGGATCTGAACTTTAAAAGTGTGCACTCTTACAGGGGTACTTCCACGTGTCTGAGTTATCGAGGTGTGCACTGTTCGAGGGGTATTTTCCTGAGTTTAAGCCTTTGTGGTGTGCACTGCCCGAGGGTATTTCCCGGGAACTAAGCTTTAGAGGAGTGCAGTGCCCGATGGGTACTTCCCTGGGTCTAAGCTTTAGAGGAGTGCAGTGTCCGACGGATACTTCCCTAGGTCTGAGATTTAGAGGAGTGCAGTGTCTGAGTGGTATGTCCCTAGGTCTGAGCTTTAGAAGCATTCCCTGCCCAACTGGTACTTCTATGGGACTGAGCTTTAGAGGCGTGCACTGCCCGAAGGGTACTTCCCTGGGTTTGAGCTTCAGAGGAGTGCAGTGCCCGATGAGTACTTCCCTTGTCTGAGCTTCAGAGGAGTGCAGTGTCCGAGGGGTACTTCCCTGGGTCTGAGCTATGAAAGTGTGCACTTCCCCAGGGGTAATTTCCTGGTCTGAGCTTTAGAAGTGCGCGCTTTCTGAGGGGTACTTCTCTGGACTGAGCTTCAAAGTAGTGCAGTGTCCGAGGGGTACTCCCCTGGGTCTGAGCATTAGGAGTGTGCACTGCCCGAGGGGTACTTCCCTTGGTCTGAGCTTCAAAGGTGTCCACTGCCCGAAAGGTTCTTCCCTGAATCTGAGCTTTAGAGGTGTGCACAGGGCGAGGGGTACTTCCCTTGGTCTGAACTTCAGAGGAGTGCAGTGCCTGAGTGATACTTTCCAGGGTCTAATCTTCAGAGAAGTGCAATGCTAGAGGGCTGCTTCTCTGGGTCTGGGCTTTCGAGATGTGCACTACCCGAGGGGTACTTCCCTGGATTGATCTTTAGAGGAGTGCGATGCCTGAGGGGTACTTCTCTGGGTCTAAGCTTTAGAGGAGTGCAGTGTCCGAGAGGGTACTTCCTTGTATCTGAGCTATTGAGGTGTGCACTGCCCGAGAGGTACTTCCTTGGGTCTGAGCTTAAGAGGTGTGCAGTGCCCGAGAGGTAGTTCCCGGTCTGAACTTTAGAAGTGTGCACTGCCCGAGAAGGACTTCCCTGCGTCTGAACATTAGGAGTGTGCACTTTCCGGGGCATACTTCCCTGGATTGAGCTTCAGAGGAGTGCAGTGCACAAGGTGTACTTCCCTGGGTCTAAGCTTTAGAGGAGTTCAGTGTCTGAGGGGAACTTCCCTGGGTCTGAGCTTTAGAGGCGTGCACTTCCCCAGGGGTAATTTCCTGGTCTGAGCTTTAGAAGTGCGCGCTTTCTGAGGGGTACTTCTCTGGACTGAGCTTCAAAGTAGTGCAGTGTCCGAGGGGTACTCCCCTGGGTCTGAGCATTAGGAGTGTGCACTGCCCGAGGGGTACTTCCCTTGGTCTGAGCTTCAAAGGTGTCCACTGCCCGAAAGGTTCTTCCCTGAGTCTGAGCTTTAGAGGTGTGCACAGAGCGATGGGTACTTCCCTGGGTCTGAACTTTAGAGGAGTGCAGTGCCTGAGTGGTACTTTCCAGGTTCTAATCTTCAGAGAAGTGCAATGCTAGAGGGCTGATTCTCTGGGTCTGGGCTTTCGAGATGTGCACTACCCGAGGGGTACTTCCCTGCATCTGAACTTTGGAGGAGTGCAGTTCTCCCATGTACTTTCCTAGTTGTAAGCTTAAGAGGAGTGCAGTGCTAGAGGGTTACTTCCCTGGGTGTGAGTTTTAGGTGTGTGCAGTACCCGAGGGGGTACTTCCCTGGGTCTGAGGTGTGCACTACCCGAGGGGTACTTCCCTGGGTCTGAGCTTTAGAGGAGTGCACTGTCCGAGGGGTACTTCCCTGGGTCTGAGCTTTAGAGGTGTGCAATGTCAGAGGGGTACTTCTCTGGGTCTGAGCTGAAGAGGTGTGCACTGCCCGAAGGGTACTTCCCTGGTCTGAGCTTTATATGAGTTCAGAGTACGAGGGGTATTTCCCTGGGTCTGAGCTTTAGGGGTGTGCTCTTCCCGAGGGGTACTTCTGTGGTTTTAGCTTTAGAAGCGTGTACTGCTCGAGCGGTACTTTCCAGATCAGAGCTTTAGAGGAGCGCTGTGCCCGAGGGGTACTTCTCTTGTCTGAGCTTTGGAGGAGTGCAGTGCCCGAGGGGGACTTCTCTGGGTTTAAGCTTTAGAGAAGTGCAGTATCCGAGGGGTACTTTCCTGGGTCTGAGCTTTAGAGATGCGCACTTCCCGAGGGGTAATTCCCTGGTCTGAGTTTTTCAAGTGTGCACTTCCATTGGGGTACTTCCCAGGTTCTGAGCGTTAAGGGTGTGCACTTCACGAGGGGTACTTCCCTGGTCTGAACTTTAGAGGAGTGCAGTGTCCGAGGTATACCTCCATGGGTATGAGCTTTAGAGGTGTGCACTGCCCTAGAGGTACTTCCTTATGTCTGAACTTTAGAGAAGTACAGTGCCCGAGGGGTGCTTTCCCGGTTCTAAGCTTAATAGGAATGCATTGCTTGAGAGTTATTTCCCTGGGTCTGAGTCTTAGAGGTGTTCAATACCCGATTGGTACTTCCCCGGATCTCAGCTTCAGAGGTGTGCACTGCCAGAGTGGTGCGTCCCTGGGTCTGAACTTTAAAGGTGTGCAGTGCCCGAGGGGTACTTCCCTGGTCTGAGCTTTAGAGGAGTGCACTATCCGAGGGGTATTTCTCTGAGTATCAGCAGAATAGGTGTGCACTGACAGAAGGGTACTTTCATTGGTCTGAGATTTAGAGGTGTTCACTGCCCGAGGAGTACTTCCCAGATCTGAGCTTTAGAGGAGCGCTGTGCCCGAGGGGTACTTCCCAAAGTCTAAGCTTTAGGGGATTGCAGTGTCCTTGGGGTACTTTCCAGGGTCTGAGCTTTAGAGGTGTGCACTGCCCGACTGGTACTTCCGTGGGTTTGAGCTTTAGAGGTGTGCAGATCACGGGGGTAATTCCCTGGTCTGAGCTTTAGAAGTGTGCACTGCCTAAGTGGTACTTCCCTGGGTCTGAGCGTTAGAATTGTGCACTGAAGAGGTCTAATTCCCTTAGCCTGAGCTTTAGATGTGAGCACTGTTCGAGTGGTATTTCCTTGGGTCTGAGTTGAAGAGGTGTGATGTGTCCAACAGGAACTTCCATTGTTTTGAACTTCATAGGTGTGCACTACACGAGGGGTACTTCCCTTATTTGAGCTTTAGAGGAGCGATGTGCCGGAGGGGTACTTCCCTGCTCTAAGCTTTAGAGGAGTGCAGTGTCTGAGGGGTACTTCCATGGGTGTGAGCTTTAGAGGTGTGCACTGCCCGACGGGTACTTCCATGGGTCTGAGCTTTAGAGGTGTGCACTGCCCGAGGGGTAATTCCCTGGTTAGAGCTTTAGAAGTGTGCATTGCCCGAGGGGTACTTTCCTGGGTCTGAGCGTAAAGAAGGATAATTCCCTTGGTTTAAGCGATTGAGGCGTGCACTGCCCGATGAGTACTACCCTGGGTCTGAACTTTAGTCTAGTGCAGTGCCCGAGGGGTACTTTTCTGGTTCTAATCTTAAGAGGAGTGAAGTGCTAGAGGGTTACTTCCCTGGGTCTGAGCTTTAGAGGAGTGCAGTTCCTCCATGTACTTTCCTGGTTCTAAGCTTAAGAGGAGTGCAGTGCTAGAGGGTTACTTCAGTGGGTCTTAGCTTTGGAGGTGTGCACTACCCAAGGGGTACTTCCCTGGATCTGAACTAAGAGGAGTACAGTTCCCCCATGTAATTTCCTGGTTCTAAGCTTATGAGTAGTGCAGTGCCAGACGGGTACTTCCTTGGGTCTAATCGTTAGGAGTGTTCACTGCCCGAGAGGTATTTCCCTGAGTTTGAGCGTCAGAGGAGTGCAGTACCCGAGGGGTACTTCCTTGGTCAGAGCCTTAGAGGAGTGCACTCTCCGAGGGGTACTTCCCTGGGTGTGAGCTTGAGAGTTGTGAACTGCCCGATTGGTATTTCCCTGGGTCTGACGTTTAGAGGGTTGCGCTGCTCGAGGGGTACTTCCGGCGGTCTCAGCTTTCCAAGTGTGAACTGCCCGAGGGGTCTTCCCTGATCTGAGCTTTAGAGGAGCGCTGTGCCCGAGGGGTACTCCTCTGGTCTGAGCTTTAGACGAGTTCAGTGCCAGTGGGGTACTTCCCTGGATCTAAGCTTCAGAGGAGTGCAGTGTCCGAGTGTTACTTCCCTGGCTCATGAGCGTTAGGAGTGTGCACTGCTGAGGGATGGTTCCCGTAGTCTGAGCTCTAGAGGTGTGCACTGCCAGAGGAGTAATCCCATGGCTCTGAACTTTAGAGGAGTGCAGTTCGCCTATGTACTTTCCTGGTTCTAGGCTTAAGAGGAGTGCAGTGCTAGAGGGTTACTTCCCTGGGTCTGAGCTTTAGAGGTGTGCACTACCCGAGGGGTACTTCCCTGGATCTGAACTAAGAGGAGTACAGTTCCCCCGTGTAATTTCCTGGTTCTAAGCTTAAGAGTAGTGCAGTGCCCGACGGGTACTTCCCTAGGTCTTATCGTTAAGAGTGTTCAGTGCCCGAGGGTATTTCCCTGAGTCTGTGCCTTAAAGGTGTGCACTGCCCGAGGGATACTTACCTGGCTTTGAGCTTTAGAGGAGTGCAGTACCCGAAGGGTACTTACCTGGTCAGAGCCTTTGAGGAATGCACTGTCCGACGGGTACTTCCCTGAGTCTGAGCTTAAGAGGTGTGCACTGCCCGATTGGTATTTCCCTGGATCTGACCTTTAGAGGTTTGCGCTGCTCGAGGAGTACTTCCCGGGGTCTGAGCTTTACAAGTGTGAACTGCCCGAAGGGTATATTGCGACCCCTGAATGGGTCACAATGTATATAATGTATATTATCTGTTCATATAATTTTTATATTGCTTATATTTGCGATATTAGCTTCTATTCAAGATTGATGGACTGACCACATCGACTCAAGGTTGAGGGACTGATTACCTCATTCTCCTCCTGTTCTTCAAGATTCTCCTTTGTATGGACTGATGAAGCCACTGTGTGGCGAAACGTTTCCTCAATAAAGATACCCAAGAGTTGCACATGTGTCTAATTTATCAACATGTCGGTTCTCTGAACCATTCATCTACAAAATCGTAAATATATTGCTTTATAATATAATTTGACTTAGTTATATTATTAGGTAGGATGTAACATTTATATATTATTCAGTGCTCTTAGTTCGAGTGTTAAGTAGCTGATAACATTGTCTAACAATCGTTGTGCTCGTTACGCTGCCGGCTTCTCTGTGTCGCTGGGCAGCAGCAGTCCACTGAGTCATGTGATCGGGGGGGGGGGGGAGATCACACCTCACCTGGGTGAGACTGTCTTGCTTTGACTCGCCCCCTCTTGTCTGTTGGACGTTCTTCGAACAAGACATGCCTAGCTCTCCCTTGCTGGCCCTTGTTGGAAGATCGTCTCTGTCGCTTTCTTGTTGTTGGTTCTGCGTAACTCTGTTCACAGGACATAGCCTAGACTTAGGCTATGTCCTTAGGCTATGGACACTGCACACGCTATCCCAAAGCTATTCCTATGAGAAAAATTAATGCACGTGCTATTGTGAGAGCGCAGATAAATTTTTTCTCACAGGTTGGATTGCCACGAGAGATACAATCAGATCAGGGATCTAACTTCACTTCTAAGATCTTTCGAGAAGCATTATTCCACCTAGGAATAAAGTCTGTACTTTCAACCAGTTATCATCCACAGTCACAAGGTGCTCTAGAGAGATTTCATCAGACACTGAAGTCCATGATGACAGCTTATTGTGAACATTTTTCTAGAGACTGGGATGAAGGTATACCTTTTCTTCTGTTCGCTATGAGAGAAAGTGAGCAAGAAAGTCTCGGGTTTAGTCCGTTTGAATTAATATTCGGACACCAAGTGCGTGGTCCTCTCGCAGTGTTGAAAGACGTGTGGACAGGAAAATCAAATCTATCATTCAGTACTTCACCTTCATTAATGCAGCAACATTTGACAGCTGCTAGAGAGCTAGCTTCGAAAAACCTAGTTTCAGCCCAACCTGGAATGAAGCAACATTGTGACAAGCGTGCTGTCTCTCGTTCTTTTAAAGCAGGAGATAAGGTGATGGCTCGGAAATTAGTACCAGGTCATGCTCTACAAGCCAGGTATGATGGTCCCCTGGAAGTAGTGAAAAAGCTTAATGACGTAAATTATTTAGTGCGTACGCCTGGGAAAAAGAAATCCAATCATGTGTACCATGTTAACCAGCTTAAGACATACTATACTAGTCCTCTACCTACTACATCTATTCTTCCTAGGACAGAGGAAGAAGACGTCAGTCTACCTGACATCTCTAGAGGTATTGAGGTGCATTTAGAAAATTCAGTGACTCTACAATCACTAGACAATTTTCTTAGTAACCTTGGGATTGATAAAGCAAGTAATATTAAAAACATGATTTTGCAGTTCCCTGAATTATTCAGTGATGTTCCTAAATGTTGTACTCTGGGTGTACATGACGTTGATGTACAGGGAGCATCAACCATTAAGCAATCGCCATATAGGATGAAACCATACCACGGACGGAGATAAAACCTGCGATCAGAGAGTCTCAAAACTCCAGACCGTCACGTTAGCCACTGCAATCGTGTCATTACGATTTCGTGAGTCACAAAGGATGAGTTCAACGAAGCATAAAGCATTGAGAGAAGAAGTTGATTTTTTGTTATCTCATGGACTTATTGAGCTCAGTAAAAGTCCATGGGCATCTCCACGTATTTTAGTGCCTAAACCTGACAGTAGTTTCAGGATGTGCACTGATTACCGGAAAGTGAAGTCTGTCACCTTGCCTGATGATTATCCCCTACCTTGCTTTGACGACCTTATTGACCGTGTGTCAGGAGCCCAGTTTGTCAGCCGTTCAGATTTCTTGCTAGGCTATTATCAAGTCCCGCTTACTGAACGTGCTAAAAAAATATCTGCTTTTACTGTTCAAGATGGATTGTTTAACTATCTCGTCATCCCCTTCGGCTTATGTAACGCAGCTTCTTCATTCCAACGTATAATGAACGAGTTGACTCACAACTTAGACGGAGTAGCAGCCTACCTTTAACGACTTAGTGGTGTACAGTGACGAGTGGGAACAACACTTGACGCGTCTCAGAGCATTGTTTGAGAGACTGGCACACTACATTTTCACTGTTAACTTAGCTAAATGTAGTTTTGGTCAAGCAAAGATTACTTATCTAGGCTTCTGTATTGGCCAAGGTGAGGTTGCTCCTATTGAGGCTAAGTTTCGTGAAATTTCGGCATTTCCAGTGCCACAGGATAAGAAGGGAGTACGGAGATTCCTGGGTATGGCAGGATATTATCGCAGGTTCTGTCCAAACTTTTCTCAGATTGCAGCTCCTCTCACTGAGCTTACTAGTAGCAAAGTTCAGTTCATCTGGACTAGAGATTGTTCAGACTCGTTCAAAAGGTTGAAGCGTCTGCTTTCCTCTGCTCCTGTATTAAGGAGTCCTAATTTTAATCTTTCTTTTTACATATAGATGCGAGTGGTTATGCAGTGGGTGCTGTGCTGCTCTGACAATCAACATCCACTGACATTCTCCGTCCTATATGTTACTATTCATCTAAGCTCAAACGACACCAGAAAAATTATGCCACTATTGAGAAAGAGGCTCTAGCTCTTGTGGTGTCCTTGGAACATTTTGACGTGTATTTGGGCACTTCCCCATACAGACCACAATCCACTCACCTACATAAACACAATGAAGAGTAAAAATGCTAGGATCATGAGGTAGGCTCTCAGAATCCAGCCTTACTCTATTAGTATACAACATATCAGTGGTCATTGTAATGTAATTGCTGATGCTCTGTCACGTCCTTAATTATTACTGTTACATTTAAATTAACGTAATTTTATGCCCAAATACCTTTTGTCACTTGCTACGTCAAATTTAGTAATCTATCCAGCCCATGTTAACTATATATACTCATGTCTAATTATTCTACTTGTATACTCACAGTAGTGATGATATATGTGTGTAAAGAGGAGACAATTGGAGACACAAGCTGAGTGTTGAGTGTGTAGTATTGTGTGGGCGATGTAAACGAGTAACGGAACAGTCCTGCCGCAGACCCCTTCCCTCACTTCACACCATTAAGCTACTGCACTCAAGCCTCATACGCAGATGTCCATACTGCCTCACATTCCACTACCACTATTTAAGAGTGGAATACCATCTCCTGTCTATAGCACAAGTCTGATATTCATATGCAAGTCTCCACTACTATGATCGAGCCTCAACGTGTCATGCTTGTCTATGCTATCCTGTCTCTACACTGATGTACATAACCATGAGTATGCAGAGATACGATGTGTACTGCCCTAGTATTAGGGGCATAACTTAGTGAAATAGACGCTGTGAAATATAAGAAGTGCTTGGCACAAGAGTGACTCTGAAGTTTATATTAAATTGATTGTATTGTTAAAGTGACATGAGTTATAAGAGCAATCATGTGAAAGACATTAACGCAACTCCTAATGTGACCGTTTGTCGTGCTGGGGGAGTATTGCGACCCCTGAATGGGTCACAATGTATATAATGTATATTATCTGTTCATATAATTTTATGTTGGTTATATCTGCAATATTAGCTAAATCGTAAATATATTGCTTTATATTTTTATTTGACTTAGTTATATTTATTAGGTAGGATGTAACATTTATATATTATTCAGTGCTCATAGTTCGAGTGTTAAGTAGCTAACAACATTGTCTAACAATCGTCGTGCTCGTTATGCTGCCGGCTTCTCTGTGTTGCTGGGCAGCAGCAGTCCACTGAGTCACGTGATCGAGGGGAGGAGTTATCACACCTCACCTGGGTGAGACTGCCTTGCTCTGAATCGCTCTCTCTTGTCTGTTCGACGTTCTTCGAACAAGACATGCCTAGCTCTCCCTTGATGACCCTTGTTGGAAGATCATCTCTGTCACTTTCTTGTTGTTGGTTCTGCGTAACTCTGTTCACAGAACATTGTCTAGACTTAGTGATTTTCGACGTACTG
The DNA here is from genome assembly GCF_038502225.1 of Cherax quadricarinatus. Lineage (NCBI taxonomy): Eukaryota > Metazoa > Arthropoda > Malacostraca > Decapoda > Parastacidae > Cherax > Cherax quadricarinatus. The sequence continues at coordinate 39,084,600 of NC_091296.1, read as the reverse complement.
AGGTTGTGTGTCTTATAGACACTCTGAGCAACTTAGGTCCTGAGCTGTAGCTTCTGACCTAATTTGTACTGGTATCTGTGTACTGTCACAGTCGGGGATTTTTCTTATGCTGAATTTAGATTCAGTAGTATATGAGTTTTGTGGCTTTTGTGGAGGATCTGCAGATGGTCCCTACTTAGTGTCCTTATATTATCTCCTTGTTCCTGATTCTGTGTCACTGTTGCTTGTTATATTGCTGTTCGGCTTATCAGTCGTTTTATTGTACAAGCAAGCTGTTCTGATTGCCAGGTTGTTCAAGAAGTTAGTTTATGTGAGGACTTTTAGTCAGTCACTGGTTAAGTCTAGTCGAGTCTTGAGACATAGCGAACTACTTAGAGCACTTACACACATGCACACAAACTTACTTGTATATATTTGTATTATGTTGTCAAATTCTAATAATGTACCAGACGGTATTTATAAGCCATAAAGATGTGATATCTGCCTTCAGTACAATACTACCGTACACGAGAGAAGTGATTATTATTATTTTGTTTATATTGACTAATTTAATTTAATTTGATAATATATGCCTAGACAACTTTATTAATAAATTTATTAAATTTTAATTTCTTTAGTTAGTAGCCTACTTGTTGTAATTCTGAAGCACTATTGAAATTATTAAATTCTAATGGATAATTGGACCAGGATACTGACTACTGAAAAACCCCAGTAACAGGCGATGCTAAAAGGGGTAGCCCTTTTCTGGATTCACTGAGATCTTATGCTTATTAGAAACCCTTTTTTTTGAAAGGTTTTTAAAAAAGTTGTTAAAATTTAGAAATATGTAAAAAAAAGGACAAAGTGCAAAGTGACATTTTATTGTGGCAAGTTCCTCCGGGAGCTTATCGGGTTTTACAAAAATACAGGGACACAGGTAATAGGCCAGAGTGAAATATGGGGGTAGTAATATGGGTATGGGAAAAAGTTGTAGTGGTATAAATAGTGGAGAAAATTAATTGACATGAGTAAAAAAAAAAGGGGGAACAAAAATAGGGAAAAAAACGGAGGCCCCTTTTTCAGTTTCACTTGTATTTGTGTAGTTAAAAAAGGGGAATTTTGTGATATCATTTACTGTTTTCAGGGGGTTTGAAGATCAGAGATGGGAAGCGCGTTGTTTTGTTTAATATTGAACACATCGGGCCCCGAGGCACCACAGCGTTTTCATCACAAGTCCCCAATTTCAGAGAGGGAAAAATTTTGGGGGCACAGGCTGTTCGCCCCACAGAAAAGTTTCATTGTGGGGGTGTCAAAATTTTCTGCCCCCCCTGAATTTAAGCCCCACGGGGAAAGGAAACCCTCTTTGACGGGTTGAGTGTTTTGATTTTGTTTTTAAACCCTCTTGAAGTCAGAGGAGGGACTTGGGGCCAAAAATCTTTAGAAAGTTCATTAACCGGCGGGGGAAGAATTAAAAACTTGTTGGGAGGGTTTTTCGGGAGAATTGGATCTGAAGAGCTTTTCCAGCGATAAAAAAGGAAAGGGAAAAATTTAACCAGTGAATTTTTGGGAATGTTGAAATTCCCGTCAAGAAACCCGGGACCACTTTCGGGCCTAGGAAACCGATGATGATCCCTTTTTTGTTTTGGATTTGATAAAGATGGGGAGATCGTTTTTATTGAGGTCGATAAATTAAAACAGGCTGTTGAGGGAATGGGGCCCGAGGGGGCAGCTTGTCATTGCCCTTCTTCATTTAATGGCCCGGGAGGTAACCCCTCCGAAGATTCCGGTCCGTTTGGGAGTTATTACAAACGTCGTCCACGTAAGTCCCCGGACGCTTAAGGACTTTTGGGCAATGTTCGATTAGGGTTCCATTTTGGGGCAGGAATGATGGGAGACTTACCCGAATTTTCCAGAGTTTGTTTTGAAAAAAAAAAGGGAAAATAACACAGAGGAACTCAAAAAAACTCCAGGTAGAAAAGTTTAAAGGTCCGATTGACCTCGTGAACCGATTTTTTTTTAGGTATTTTGAAGGGGGGTCCGTAAAATTTGTTTCTTTTTAGGAGGGAGGGGTTTTTGGGTTTGGGTTGAGAAGGTCGTGATTTAAGATGAGGGGGCTGAGGGCCCCAAAAGGCAAAAAGATGTTTGGCAAGAACCCGGCTTTTTTTGGGGAGGATGTTTTCCCCGACGCGATTGACTGGGGGAAGGGTTTTTTCCCAAACCACATGGGCTTTTTTAGGTTGTTTGGAAAAGAAAAGTTTCTTCCTTTCTAGGGGTTTGAGATTTTTCGTTTTTTAAAAAAACCAGAGGCCCCCACTGTAGGGAGACCCCATCGCAACAGACAAACTTCCCAAGGCGCCTTGAAAAGGTTTTTAAAGACCCCCTCCAACCCATGCACCCCTTCCAGCTCCCAAGCCATTAACTAAATTTGGGCGAAGAATTTCTAACATCGAGGAAACCCTTTTTGAAACTCGGGGAATGAGGCCAATCTTCAGATTGCCCAAACACTGCGGAGCAATTCAGCACTACACCCAACCCCCAACAGAAGATAAAACCCCCCAAACTTCGCCTCTGCCCCACAGTCGAAAGGAAGGGAAACCCAACCCTAAATAACATCCCGCCCCTTTAACTGACTACGAAACGCACTGAGTCTGGGACTAAAATTTCCCACCAAATGCAAACCAACTATCAACCAACTATTTACCAGGAACCAAACGGACAGCAACTTCCAGAAGGGTTATATACAGGGGCCTTTTTACTGCAGCTTTATTTTAACCCTTTTTCTAATCTTCCTAGACGATCCATCCGTCTTAAGGGCCCCCCGCCAACGACCCCAAAATTATTCACCCCCGCGACAAAAGGGGGGGAGCGTCATCAAACCCGTGACCAACATAAAATGATGGGCCTTTTAATGATCAATCTACATACGAACTCATCAGCACTAACAGTGGGGGACGCCACCAAAGATTTTTTTAAAAAAACAGACAAATACTCAAACGCACCGAGAAGGGAAGAAATTTTTACTTGTTACCGAACCCCAAACCCAAAACATGGGTTTACCCCAAAACCCAAAACAAATATCTCTCAAACCCAAACACGTCAGGAATAGGCAGTGCTCCAAAACAGCGGGGGTTCTTTCCAAACATCTTTCCTGCCTTCTACCATCAGCCCGCTCATCTTAAACACCGGGACCTTTTCAACCGCACCGAAACCTCTCCATCCGTAAAAGAAACTAAGCAGTTGGGCGTGACTTCCCCTTCCAAAGTACCTACTAAAAGCCATCGAGGTTCTAACGGAAAATAACAGGGCCTTAATCTTCCCACCTCCCGGAGATTTTGCATTGATTAACTCTGTGTTAATTTCAACTGTTTTTTTTTCAAGTTTTCAAACAAAACCTTTATGGGGAAAAGGGGCCCCCATCAGGGGTCCTAGCCAACTTTTCATGGAACAACCAGAGTCCGGGAAAACTTCACCAACATCATCCTTCAAGGTCACTTGTTGGTTTCGACGACGTCCTGCAACTCCCAAAAGTTTTTACGACGGGAAATTTTTAGGGAAGGCTCAACGCAGTTGAACCGGCGATCCAGTTTAACTGGAAGAGTCCAATGACAAACCGTTCCCCGACGTCCCATTCAAAGTAGACAAAACCAAGATTTGTTTTTCCCACCAAAGAAAAGATCTACAAAATTTTATTCCAGTCGATACCAAACCAAAAGAGGGATCATCATCGGGTTTTTTTAAAAGAAGAATTTTTAGTCCCAGTTTTTTTGACGAGGAAGTTTAAATCCCCAAAAACACGAACATTTTCCTTTCCTTTTTTTATCAAAAACGCAAGAAAAAAAGTTTCAGATTTAATTCCCCACCAACACCACTCCCAACAAAGTTATAATTTTTCCCAACAGCCAGGTTGATGAACGTTTCAAAAATTCACAAGCTAACACCAGAGTCGCCCTCGTTCAGACTTTGGATCTAACCAGGGCAAAATCAAAGCACCACGAACCAGTCAACGCAGGAGTTTCATTTAACCCGTGGAGGCTGTGAAAGATTTACGTGGGAAACAAGAAACCTCGAACCCCCCCAAGAAACATTTACGCATTGAACGGTAACTTTAACAACGCCGTGTACAAAACGAAATTCCACCAACATCTCCAAAATTTAGGACGCCCAATTAGTGATGAAAAAACAACTCGTAGATAAGTGCCTGAATAACTGACGTTTTCGAATAATTAAACAAAAAAACGGAGCTTCCCCCATTCGAAATCAGAAGAACCCCCTGAAAAAAAAAAACCCGGATCACATAGTCTCCCGTTTACCAAAAACAACAGAGTAACACTGAAAAGGCTGCCCATCCAGTCTATTTTGTCCAACCAATTTTATGTTACCCCAAAAAAAGTTTTTTTCCTTTTACTCATGAGAATTAATTGTCACCATATTGTATTTTATACCACTAAAAATTTTTTTCACTACTACTACTACTATTATACTACCATAGTATTGCACCCCCACTCTGAGCCTATGTAACCCCTTTTATGTATTGTTTGTTTTGGCTTGATAAAGCTCCTGGAGAGCGAAACATTGCCACAATAAAATGTCACATTAGTTTCACTTGTGTCCTTTTACTTTACAACAGGGTACTTCCCTGATCTGAGCTTTAGAGGAGCGCTGTGCCTGTGGGATGCTTCCTTGGTCTGAGCTTTAGAGGAGTGCAGTGTCCGAGGGGAACTTCCCATGCGTCTGGGCTTCAGAGGTGTTCCTGTCCGAGGAGTACTTTCCTGGCTTTTTGCTTTAGAGGTGAGCACTGCCTAAGTAGTACTTCCCTGGGTCTGTACTTTAGAGGAGTGCAGTGCCCGAGGGGTACGTCCCTGGTCTGAGCTTTAGAGGAGTGCACTTTCCAAGTGGAACTTCCCTGCGTTTCAGCTTAAGAGGTGTGAACTGCCCGAATGGTACTTCCTGGGGTCTTACCTATATAGGTGTGCACTTCCCGAGGGGTACTTTCCTGGTCTGAACTTTAAAGGAGTGCACTGTCCGAGGGGTACTTCCCTCGGTCTGAGCTTGAGAGGAATACGCTGTCCGAGGGGGACTTCCATGGGTCTCAGCTTTAGAGGTGTGCTCTGTCAGAGGGGTACTTTCCGTGTCTGAGTTTTAAAGGTGTGCACTGTTCGAGGGGTATTTCCCTGGGTCTGAGATGAGGATGTATTCACTGTCCGACGGGTACTTCCATTGGTCTGAGCATTAGAGGTGTGCACTGCCTAAGGGGTACTTCCCTGATCTAAGCTTTAGAGGAGCGCTGTGCCCGAGGGAAACTTCTCTGGTCTGAGCTTTAGAGGAGTGCAGTGTCCTAGTGTTACTTTCCTGGGCCATGAGCGTTAGGAGTGTGCACTGCCGAGGGATGCTTCCCGTGGTCTGAGCTTTAGAGGTGTTCAGTGCCAGAGGAGTAATCCCCTGGGTCTGAATTTTAGAGGAGTGCCGTGCCCGAGGGGGTACTTTCCTGGTTGTTTTCTTAAGAGGAGTGCAGTGATTGAGGGTTACTTCCCTGGGTCTGAGCTTTAGAGGAGTGCACTAACCGATGGTTACTTCCCTGGATCTGAGCTTTAGAGAAGTGCAGTGCCAGAAGGCTTCTTCCCTGGGTCTGAGCTTCAGATGTGTGCACTGCCCGAGGGGTGCATTCCTGGGCATGAACTTTAGAGGAGTGTAGTGCTCGAGGAGTACTTTCCTAGTTCTAAGCTTAAGAGGAGTGCAGTCCTAGAGGGTTACTTCTCTGGGTCTGAGCTTTAGAGGTGTGCACTTCCCGAGGGGTATTTCCCAGGTCTGAGCTTGAGAAATGAGCACTGTCCGAGGGGGTATTTCCATGGGTCTGAGCGTTAGGAGTGTGCACTGCCGAGAGGTACTTCCCTTGGTCTAAGCCTCCGAAGTGTGCACTGCGAGAGGAGTGCTTCCCTGGGTCTGAACTTTAGAGGAGTGCAGTGTCCGAGGGGTACTTTCCTGGTACTTATCGTAAGAGGAGTGCAGTGTTTGACAGTTACTTCCCTGGGTCTGAGCTTTGCAGGTGTGTACTGCCCTAGGGGTACTTCCCTGGGTCTGAGCTTTAGAGGTGGTCACTTTCCTAGGGGTATTTCCGAGGTCTGAGCTCGAGAAGTGAGCACTGCCCAAGGGGTACTTCCATGGGTCTGAGCGTTAGGAGTGTGCACTGTCCTAGGGGTACTTCCCTGGGTCTTAGCTTTAAAGGTGTGCACTGCCTGATGTGTACTTCCTTGAGTTTGAGAGTTTTAGAGGTGTCTACTTCCCGAGGGGTACTTTCCTGGTTTGAACTTTAGAGGAGTGCAGTGCCCGGAGTGTACTTCTCTTGGACTGAGCTTTACAGATGTGTACTGCCCGAGGGGTGCTTCCCTGCATCTGAACTTTAGAGGAGTGCAGTGCCCGAGGTGGTAGTTCCCTGGTTCTTTGCTTAAGAGTAGTGCGGTCCCTGAGGGGTAATCCCCTGCTCTGAGGTTTTGAAGTGTGCACTGCCCGAAGGGTACTTCCCTGAGTGTGAGCTTTAGAGGTGTGTACTGCCCGTGGGGTACTTTCCCTGGTCTTAGCTTATGCAATCTGTGGAACTTTCCTAAACTTAAGTTTCTTTTGACCATCGAACTAACTACTGATGGTGTCCCGTAGATAAGTTGTTAGCGCATTTGGCTCTCACTGAGGTCCGTGGTTCGATCCCCGGCACGCTTTGAAGTATTGGTTTCGTGTTTCCTTAGGACAACTGCTGTCCCTGTTCACCCAGCAGTAAATACGTACCTGGTTATTAGTCGATTGGAGTGGGTTGCATCCTGGGGACAAAATTAACCTAATTTGCTGGAAATGTTCTGTATAACGAGGCGTTTTCTGAATAGAATGTCAATTATGTTGTACTAGGTACTTGTAGAAATAAAGATTATTATATTAATATTATATTAATATCACATTATTATTATTATTATTATTATTATTATTATTATTATTATTATTATTATTATCATTATTATCTTATTTTTATTATTTTTATTATTATTATCATTATTATTATCATAATCATCATCATCATAGTTAAATTGTTTAGTGGTCTCTCTGTGTAAGATACTCTAGGTAATGTCCTCTGGGATAAGTGATAATAAGTACAGTCGTTTCGAGTTACCTTAGTGGCCGGTCATGTACCTGTTTGACTGTGTTAACTTACATGATATACTGTATATTACCTAGGGTAATATACACTAAGTCACTGCTTCACGTAGTTACGAAGCGGAAATTCACCCTCCATAAACACTTCCTAAGTTTCCAAACATTTAAAAACATATCACAAGGCGGTGTTGTTGAAAGGTTTGGACTTGGGGTTTATGTGTGTAAATATTTGGCATTGAATTGCAAGATAAAGTATTGCACTGATAATTATTACTGAAAAAGAAGAGATAGATAGAAAGATAGATAGATAGATTTATAGATAAATAGATAGAGAGATAGATAGATAGATACATACATACATACATAAAAACATATGAAAGAAGGAACACTACAACAGACCCCCCCCGGATTAGCCCAATGACCCACCCAGTCTGGTCACCTCCACTCAAGGATGGAGCACTGCACCAGACCCAGCAGCACAAGCTAGTCAGTTCCAACTCACACACACCCACACCCACTCATGTATTTATCTAACCTATTTTTAAAACTACACAACGTTTTAGCCTGAATAACTGTACTCGGGAGTTTGTTCCACTCATCCACAACTCTATTACCAAACCAGTGCTTTCCTATATCCTTCCTGAATCTGAATTTTTCCAACTTGAAACCATTGCTGCGAGTCCTGTCTTGGCTGGAAATTTTCAGCACGCTATTTACATTCCCTTTATTTATTCCTGTTTTCCATTTATACACCTCGATCATATCCCCCCTAATTCTACGCCTTTCTAGAGAGTGCAAATTTAGGGCCCTCAGTCTATCCTCATAGGGAAGATTTCTGATACATGGGATCATCTTTGTCATCCTCCTCTGTACGTTTTCCAGAGCATTTATATCCATTCTGTAATATGGTGACCAGAACTGTGCAGCATTATCTAAATGAAGCCTAACCAAGAATATATAGAGTTGAAGAACAACCTGAGGGCTTCTATTATTTATACTTCTAGATATGAAGCCAAAAATTCTGTTAGCTTTAATATGAACGATAATGCACTGTTGTCTTGGTTTTAGATTACTGCTAACCAGAACTCCTAAATCCTTTTCGCAATCATTAGTATTAAGATCTACATTGTTTAGTTTCTATGTGGCATGGTTATTTTCCTGTCCAACATTTAGAACTTTGCATTTGTCAATATTAAACTGCATCTGCCACTTCTCCGACCATTGCATCAGTCTATTCAAATCATCCTGGAGTGCTCTAGTGTCCTCATTAGAATGAATTGGACGGCCTATTTTGGTGTCATCAGCAAATTTGCTTATGTCGCTGTTTATTCCCTCATCTATGTCGTTTATGTAAGTTGTGAACAACAACGGGCCCAACACTGACCCATGAGGAACACCGCTTGTGACGTGCCCCCATTCTGATTTCTCCCCATTTATGCAAACTCTCTGCTCACTATTTGTCAGCCATGTCTCTGCCCAGGAAAAAATTTCTCCTCCTATTCCGTGTGCCTTAAGTTTCCTCAATAGCCTCTGATGTGAAACTCTATCGAAAGCCTTATTGAAGTCCATATACACAATATCATATTCATTACCATGATCTACCTCCTCAAACACCTTAGTGAAAAAAGTTAGTAAATTCGTAAGACAGGAACGCCCCTTTGTAAAACTGTGTTGAGATTCATTAATCAATCTTTGCCTATCAAGAAGGCTACGAATTGCTTCGGCAATTATTGATTCCATAAATTTTCCCAGTATGGAGGTAAGGCTTATTGGTCTATAGTTCGAAGCCAAGGACCTGTCACCTGCCTTGTAAACAGACATTACATTGGCCATTTTCCACTTATCAGGCACTATGCCAGTTTGTAGTGACACGTTAAAAAGATTAGCCAAAGGTATGCTAAGTTCCTCTTTACATTCCTTTAACACCCTTGCAAACAGTTCATCAGGGCCTGGGGATTTGTTAGGTTTTAGTTTCTCTATTTGTCTGAGGACTATGTCACTAGTTACCGCAATCGTACATAGTTTATTATCATCCTGTTCTACATAATCTATTATTTCAGGAATATCGCTAGTATTTTCCTAGGTGAAAACTGAGATTAAGTAAGTATTGAGAATTTCACAAATATTCTTATCACTGTCAGTGATCTGACCAGAGTTACTCTTAAGTGGGCCAATCTTGTCTCTAATCTTACTTCTGTATACCTGAAGGAACCCTTTTGGGTTAATCTTTGAATGTCTTGCGACCTTAACCTCATAATCCCCTTTTGCTTTTCTTATTCCTTTCTTTATTTCTCTCTTTAATTGAATATATTGATTTCTTAACTGCCCATCCCCTCTTTTAATACGCCTATATATGCCTCTATTTTGACCAATGAGATGTTTTAATATATTGTTCACCCATTTGGGATCATTTTTGTTAGATCTAATTTCTCTACTCGGAACAAAAGTTGCCTGGGCAGCTAGAACTATGCTCTGAAAAACGTTATATTGGCAACCAAGGTCACCTACCTGATCCATAGTCAGGACATCCCAATTTAGCCAACCCAGCTAATTTTTCAGTCCCATGAAGTCGGCCAAGCAAAAATCTGGGACAGAGATTTGATTGCAGTTATCTGGGTAATTCCATGATATATTGAAACTAAGTGATTTGTTATCACTTTCCCCAAGCTCATCATTAAGCTCAAGATTATTAATTAGTGAATCTTTGTTTGCAAGAACCAAGTCAAGCAGATTGTTTCCTCCAGTTGGTTCTGTCACAACCTGTTCTAAAAAGCAATCCTGTACCGTATCAAGAAAGTCACTAGACTCAAGATTTCTTTTCATATTGTTCCAATCCATTTGTATAAAGTTAAAATCTCCCATTATCACAACATTTTCATATCTAGATGCCTTATGAATTTCGTCCCATAACAGCTTACTGCACTCCCTATCAAGGTTTGAGGGGCCTATAAATCACACCCAGAATTAATTTGTCACGTCCCTCGAGAAACTGTATAATTATTTATTATAATCAAAGGGGGAAGCGCTAAACCCGGAGGATTATACAGCGCCTCGGGGGGGGGGGGGGATGTGGAAGGCATTCAGGCTTAATTCGGGGAACTGGAGCACAGATCCAATTCCCTAAATCAAGAGCCCCTCACCAACATCAAGGAACCTTCCTTGAGGGGTCGAAAAACTGTAGCCAAACAGATTATGTGTTCGATGTTTCTAATCTTATATCATGTGTAAGACAGCAATTTAAATTTTCTCTGACTACGTCGCCACTCCACCACCCTCTCTGTTGACCCTATCAGTGTCGAATAGTTTTTAAACCTGTATGTTGCATTTAGAAGGCATTTCTCTATCTTTCAGGTTGAACCAGGTCTCTGTTATACCAATAATATATATATTACCTGCACTTGTGAGCAATCTTAGCTCATCTATCTTATTTTTTAGACTCCTACTATTTGTATAGTAAACCTTAAGGGAGCTAGTTACTTGTTGCCCTCTACTATCTTTCTTTCTTTGTTGATCAATTGATTTACCATTACTAGCAACTTTATTTTGAATATTGTCTTTTAAAGATATCCCTGAGGTATCCCGGTAATAACTGCTGTTTTAACCCTAATGCTGCAGCCTGATTGTTTCCCACAAACACTCATACCTCTATAATCTATCAGTTTAAGTTTCTAGACAAGTCATTACCCTCTCAATTGAAATGGCTAATGCAACCACTCCATCCCCAGAGAGATGAACCCCATCCCTTGCATACATATCACGTTTGCCAAAGAATAGGTCCCAGTTATCAATGAATGGGATTGCAAGTTCCTTGCAGTAGCTGTCTAGCCAGCAATTTATACCAATTGCCCTAGACATCCATTCATTGCCCACTCCTTTTCTAGGCAAGATGCTACATATGACTGGGATCCCTCCCTTAGACCTAACTACTTCTATGGCTGACCTGTACTTATCCAGCAGCTCCTCTCTCCTGCCCTTCCCAATGTCATTACCCCCAGCACTAAGACAGATTATGGGATTCTTCCAATTACCTGCCATAATATTATCCAACCTGCTGACTATGTCACCAACGCCAGCTCCAGGAAGGCACACTCTCTGTCTGACCTTCATGTCTCTGTTACAAAATGCACGGTCCATATATCTTACCTGAGAATCGCCTACTATTAAAATATTCTTACCTTGATTAGCAGGGGAATCAGTGGTACCTTCAACCTCACTAACCACTGAAGTACACTCGTCTTGGAGAACAGAGAACCCATTTCCTACCTTCACATCTTCTCTATTAACTCTCCTCATCTTCCTTCTTCCTGAACTGTGATCCACTTGCCACTTAAAGCGGCTGACACTATCACTGCTGGTGACCATTTCCTCCTTACCAGCTAAATCCTTCTCACACTCACTCCCAAACTAATCTATGCGAAGCTTTAGCCTCCTATTTTCCTCCTGAAGAAGTAGAATCTCCTTCAAAACTTGAACCTGAGATTCTAAAACACTACAACAAGCCATGGTGCTTGGTAACAGCCCACGCTAACTCCCAAGAGCTTAGGCAGGTATGACCGCAGGTGACCATACATACATACATACATACATACATATATACATACATACATACATACATACACACACAGAGAGACAGATAGATAGATAGACAGATAGATAGATAAATAGATAGATAGATAGATAGATAGATAGAGAGAGAGAGAGAGAGAGAGAGAGAGAGAGAGAGAGAGAGAGACAGACAGACAGACAGACAGACAGACAGACAGACGGACAGACGGACAGACAGAGATAGGCAGCAGTACTCCATCTGAAGTTACTGAGTAAGGTTCTCCACTAGAGAAGGTGCAGGTGATTGACACTGGAGACTGGTGCAGATGACTGACACTAGAGACTGGTACAGGTGACTGACACTAGAGACTGGTACAGGTGACTGACACTAGAGACTGGCACAGGTGAGTGACAATAGAGACTGGGGAAGATGACTGACACTAGAGACTGGTGCAGATGACTGACACTAGAGACTGGTACAGGTGACTGACACTAGAGACTGGCACAGGTGACTGACACTAGAGACTGGCACAGGTGAGTGACAATAGAGACTGGTGCAGATGACTGACACTAGAGACTGGTGCAGATGACTGACACTAGAGACTGGTACAGGTGACTGACACTAGAGACTGGCACAGGTGAGTGACAATAGAGACTGGTGCAGATGACTGACACTAGAGACTGGTGCAGATGACTGACACTAGAGACTGGTACAGGTGACTGACACTAGAGACTGGCACAGGTGAGTGACAATAGAGACTGGTGAAGATGACTGTTGCAACCCCTGAATGGGTCACAATGTATATAATGTATATTACCTTTTCATATAATTTTATATTGCTAATATTTGCGATAATAGTTAAATCGTAAATATATTGCTTTATATTTTTATTTGACTTAGTTATATTGTTAGGTAGGATATAACATTCATATATTATTATTATGTGCTCATAGTTCAAGTCTTGATTGCCTAACTACTGTAATTATCGCTCGTGGCTCGTTAATCTGCCGGCTTCTGTGTTGCTGGGCAGCAACTGTCCACGGAGCTATCATGTGATCGACGGGGGGTGCTCACATCTCGCCTGAAGTAGTCAGTCTGGGCTAGACTCTCTTGTAGGTTGGACGTTCTCCTGGCCAGACGCCCCACACTCCTCTCTTGTGGGCCCTTGTTGGAGAATCGTCTGTCGCTTTTTTGTTGTTGGTTCTGTAGAACTGTTTACAGAACAGTGTCTAGATTTTCGACATTGTACTGAGGTTGTGTGTCGCATACACACTCTGAGCAACTCAGGTTCTGAGCTGTAGCTTCTGACCTAACTTGTACTGGTATCTGTGTACTGTCACTGTCGGGATTTTCTTATGCTGAACTGAGATTCAATAGTATAGGAGCTTTGTGACTTTCGTGGAGGATCTGCTGATGGTCCCTACTTAGTGTCGTTATATTATCTCCTTGTTCCTGATCCTGTGTCGCTGTTGCTTGTTATATTGTTGTTCGGCTTATCAGTCGTTTTATTGTTCAAGTAAGATGTTCTGATTGCCAGGTGGTCAAGAAGTTAGTTGATGTGAGGACTCTGTCAGTCACTGGTTTAAGTCTAGTCGAGTCTTGAGACATAGCGAACTACTTAGAGCACTTAAACACATGCACACAAACTTATTGTACATATTTGTAATATCTTATTAAATGTTAATGCACCAGACGGTACTTAAGACTTATAAATGTGATATGTGCCTTCACCACAATACTACTGTACACGAGAGAAGTGTTTATTATTATTATTATTTTGATTTTGATTAATTTAATTTACTTTGATCTTATACCTCTAGACGTTATTAATAAACTTATTAAATTTTAATTTATTTAGTTAGTAGCCTACCAGTTGAAATCCTGAAGCACTAATAATTTTTATTGAATTCTAATGGATAATTGGACCAGCATACTGACTACTTGTTATGAAAACCCAGTAACAGGCTGAATGCTAGAAGGGCAGTCCTTTCTAGTATTCACTAGAGATCTCTATGCTTATTAGATATAGCGTTTTCTGTAACAATGACAGACACTGGAGACATGTGCAGGTGACTGACACTGGAGACTGGTGCACGTGACTGACACTGGTGACTGGTGCAGGAGACTGACACTAGAGACAGGGGCAGATGACTGACACTAGAGACTGGCGAAGGTGAGTGACACTAGAGACTGGCGCAGGTGAGTGACACTAGAGACTGGTGCAGGTGACTGGCACTGGAATCTGTTGCAGATGACTGACACAAGAGACTGGAACAAGTGACTGACACTAGAGACAGGGGCAGATGACTTAAACTAAAGACTGGAGCAGGTGACTGACACTAGAGACCGGTGCAAATGACTGACACTAGAGACTGGCGCAGGTAAGGGACACTAGAGACTGGTGCAGGTCACTGACACTGGATTCTGTTGCAGATGACTGACACAAGAGACTGGTACAAGTGACTGACACTAGAGACAGGGGCAGATGACTTAAACTAGAGACTGGAGCAGGTGACTGACACTAGAGACTGGTGCAAATGACTGACACTAGAGACTGTCGCAGGTGAGTGACACTAGAGACTGGTGCAGGTAAGGGACACTAGAGACTGGTGCAGGTCACCGACACTGGATTCTGCTGCAGATGACTGAAACAAGAGACTGGTACAGGTGACTGACACTAGCGAATGGTGAACATGAGAGACACTAGAGACTGGTGCAGGTGACTGACACTAGAGACTGGAGCAGCTGAATGACACTGGAAACTGGTGCAGGTGACTGAGAGTGGAGACTGGAGCAGATGATTGACATTAGAGACTGGTACAGGTGACTGGCACTAGAGACAGGGGCTGATGACTTAAACTAGAGACTGGTGCAGACGACTGACACAAGAGACTGCTGCAGATGACTGACAGTGGAGACTGGTGCAGATGAATGACACTAGAGACTGGAAAAGATGACTGACAGTGGAGACTGGTGCAAGTGAGTGACACTAGACACTGTTGCAGGTAACTGACACTAGAGACTGGTGCAGGTGACTGACACTAGAGACTGGACCAGATGACTGAAACTAGAGACAGGTGCAGGTGACTGATACTAGAGACTGGAGCAAATGACTGACTCTAGAGACTGGCGCAGGTGAGTGACACTAGAGACTGGTGCAGGTCACTGACACTGGATTCTGTTGCCGATGACTGATACAAGAGACTGGTACAGGTGACTGACACTAGAGAATGGTTCAGGTGACTGACACTAGAGACTGGTGCAGGTGACTGACACTAGAGAATGGTGTAGGTGACTGATACTAGAGACTGGTGCAGCTGAATGACACTGAAGATTGGTGCAGGTGACTGAGAGTGGAGACTGGAGCAGGTGATTGACATTAGAGACTGGTGCAGATGGATGACACTGGAGACTGGTGCAAGTGAGTGACACTACAGATTGGTGCAGGTTTCTGACACTAGACACTCTTGCAGGTAACTGACACTAGAGACTGATGCAGGTGACAGACACTAGAGACTGGACCAGATGACTAAAACTAGAGACAGTGAAGGTGACTGACACTAGAGACTGGACCAGATGACTTAAACTAGAGACTGGTGAAGACGACTGACACAGGAGACTGGTGCAGATGACTGACACTGGAGACTGGTGCAGGAGACTGTCACTAGAGGCTAGTGAAGATGACTGATACTAGAGATTGGTGCAGAAGACTGACACAAGAGAGTGCGGCAGATGACTGGCACTAGAGACTCGTGCACATGACTGACACTAGAGAATGGTGCATGTGGCTGACACCAGAGACTGGTGCAGGTGACTTACACAAGAGACTTGTGAAGGTGACTGACATTAGAGACTGGTGCGCATGACTGACTCTACAGACTGGAGCAGATGACTGACACTGGAGACTGGTGCAGATGACTGACACAAGAGACTGGTGAAGGTGACTGACACTAGAGAATTGTGCAGACGATTGACACTGGAGGATGGTGCAGGGAACTCACACTAGAGACTGGTGCAGATGATTGATACTAAAGACTGGTGCAGGTGACTGACACTGGAAACTGGTGCAGACGACTGACATTATAGACTGGAGCAATGACTGACACTAGAGATTGGTGCAGATGATTGACAATAGATACTGGTGAAGATGACTAACAGTGGAGACTGGTTCAAGTAACTGACACTAGAGACTGGTGCAGGTGATTGACACAAAGACAGGTACAGATGACTAATACTCGAGACTTGTGCAGACGATTGACCCCAGGGACTGGAGCAGGTAACTGACACTAGAGACTGGTGCAAATGACTGATGCTAGAGACTGGTGAAGGTAAATGACAATAAAGACTGGTGCAGGTGATTGATACTAAAGACTGGAGCAGATGACTGACACTAGAGACTGGTGAAGATAATTAACAGTTGAGACTGGTGCAACTGACTCACACTAGAGACTGGTACGGGTAATTGACACAAGAGACCGGAGCAGATGACTGACACTAGAGACTGGTGCAGGTGACTGACACTAAAAACTGGTGCAGGTGACTGACACTAAAAACTGGTGCAGATGACTGACCCGGGAGACTACTGCAGGTGACTGACACTAGAGAATGGTTCAGGTGACTCACACTAGAGATTTTTGCAGGTGACTGACACGAGAGACTTGTGCTGATGACTGACATTGTATACAAGATCAGTTTACTGACACGAGAGACTGGTACAGGTGATTGACATTAGAGACTGGAGCAGATGACTGACACTAAAGATTGGTGCAGGTGACTGACAATAGAGACTGGTGAAGATGATTAACAGTGGGGACCGGTGCAAGTGACTGACACAAGAGACTGGTGTAGGTGATTGACACTAGAGACTGGAGCAGATGACTGACACTAGAGACTGGAGCAGATGACTGAAACTAAAGATTGGTGCAGGTGACTAACTCTAGAGACTGATGGAGACGACTGACAAATGAGATTGGTGCAGACGAGTGACGCTGGAGACTGCTGTAGGTGACTGACAATAGAGACTGGTGCTGATGACTGACACTAGAGACAGGTGCGAATGACTGACACTGGACACTGGAGCAAGTGGCTTACACTAGAGACTGGTGCAGACGACTGACACTAGAGACTGGTGCTGATGATTTGCACTAGAGACTGGATCAGATGACTGACACTAAAGACTGGTGTAGATGACTGACTCTGGAGACTGGTCCAGATGATTGACACTAGAGACTTGTGTAGGTGACTGACGCTGGAGACTGGTGCTTCTGACTGACCCTAGAGACTGGTGCAGATGACTGATACTAGAGATTGGTGCAGGTGCATGACACTGGAGACTGGTGCAGATGACTGATACCAGAGATCGGTGCAGATGACTGACACTGGACACTAGATCAGTTTACTGACTCTAGAGACTGGTCCAGGTGATTGACACTAAAGACTTGTGCAGATGACTGACTATAGAAACTGGTGGAGACGACTGACACATGATACTGGAGTTTACCTGGTGAGAGTTCCGGGGGTCAACGCCCCCGCGGCCCGGTCTGTGACCAGGCCTCCTGGTGGATCAGAGCCTGATCAACCAGGCTGTTACTGCTGGCTGCACGCAAACCAACGTACGAGCCACAGCCTGGCTGATTAGGAACCGACTTTAGGTGCTTGTCCAGTGCCAGCTTGAAGACTGCCATGGGTCTGTTGGTAATCCCCCTTATGTATGCTGGGAGGCAGTTGAACAGTCTCGGGCCCCTGACACTTATTGTATGGTCTCTTAACGTGCTAGTGACACCCCTGCTTTTCATTGGGGGGATGTTGCATCGTCTGCCAAGTCTTTTGCTTTCGTAGTGAGTGATTTTCGTGTGCAAGTTCGGTACTAGTCCCTCTAGGATTTTCCAGGTGTATATAATCATGTATCTCTCCCGCCTGCGTTCCAGGGAATACAGGTTCAGGAACCTCAAGCGCTCCCAGTAATTGAGGTGTTTTATCTCCGTTATGCGCGCCGTGAAGGTTCTCTGTACATTTTCTAGGTCAGCAATTTCACCTGCCTTGAAAGGTGCTGTTAGTGTGCAGCAATATTCCAGCCTAGATAGAACAAGTGACCTGAAGAGTGTCATCATGGGCTTGGCATCCCTCATTTTGAAGGTTCTCATTATCCATCCTGTCATTTTTCTAGCAGATGCGATCGATACAATGTTATGGTCCTTGAAGGTGAGATCCTACGACATGATCACTCCCAGGTCTTTGACGTTGGTGTTTCGCTCTATTTTGTGGCCAGAATTTGTTTTGTACTCTGATGAAGATTTAATTTCCTCGTGTTTACCATATCTGAGTAATTGAAATTTCTCATCGTTGAACTTCATATTGTTTTCTGCAGCCCACTGAAAGATTTGGTTGATGTCCGCCTGGAGCCTTGCAGTGTCTGCAATGGAAGACACTGTCATGCAGATTCGGGTGTCATCTGCAAAGGAAGACACGGTGCTGTGGCAAACATCCTTGTCTATGTCAGATATGAGGATGAGGAACAAGATGGGAGCGAGTACTGTGCCTAGTGGAACAGAGCTTTTCACCGTGCCTGCCTCGGACTTTACTCTGTTGACTACTACTCTCTGTGTTCTATTAGTGAGGAAATTATAGATCCATCGACCGACTTTTCCTGTTATTCCTTTAGCACGCATTTTGTGCGCTATTACGCCATGGTCACACTTGTCGAAGGCTTTTGCAAAGTCTGTATATATTACATCTGCATTCTTTTTGTCTTCTAGTGCATCTAGGACCTTGTCGTAGTGATCCAATAGTTGAGACAGACAGGAGCGACCTGTTCTAAATCCATGTTGCCCTGGGTTGTGTAACTGATGGGTTTCTAGATGGGTGGTGATCTTGCTTCTTAGGACCCTTTCAAAGATTTTTATGATATGGGATGTTAGTGCTATCGGTCTGTAGTTCTTTGCTGTTGCTTTACTGCCCCCTTTGTGGAGTGGGGGTATGTCTGTTGTTTTTAGTAACTGTGGGACGACCCCCGTGTCCATGCTCCCTCTTCATAGGATGGAAAAGGCTCGTGATAGGGGCTTCTTGCAGTTCTAGATGAACACGGAGTTCCATGAGTCTGGCCCTGGGGCAGAGTGCATGGGCATGTCATTTATCGCCTGTTCGAAGTCATTTGGCGTCAGGATAACATCAGATAGGCTTGTGTTAACCAAATTCTGTGGCTCTCTCATAAAAAATTCATTTTGATCTTCGACTCTGTCTGGTTAGTGGCTTGCTAAAAACTGAGCCATATTGGACTTGAGTAGCTCACTCATTTCCTTGCTGTCATCTGTGTAGGACCCATCTTGTTTAAGTAAGGGCCCAATACTGGACGTTGTTCTCGACTTTGATTTGGCATAGGAGAAGAAATACTTTGGGTTTCTTTCGATTTCATTTATGGCTTTTAGTTCTTCCCGCGATTCCTGACTCTTATAAGATTCCTGTAGCTTAAGATCGATGTTTGCTATTTCTCTGACCAGTGTCTCCCTACGCATTTCAGATAGATTGACCTCTTTTAGCCGCTCTGTTATTCTTTTCCGTCGCCTGTAAAGAGAGTGCCTGTCTCGTTCTATTTTACATCTACTCCTCCCTTTTCTTAGAGGAATAAGTCTTGTACATACATCGAGTGCCACCAAGTTAATCTGTTCTAGGCATAAGTTGGTGCAGATGACTGACAATGAAGACTGGAGCAGGTGAGTGACTCTAGAGACTGATGGAGACACTGACACATGATACTGGCGCAGATGACTGACATGGAAACTGCAGCAGATGACTGACACTAGAGACTGGAGCAGATGACTGACACTACAGAATGGTGCAGGTGACTGACAATAAACACTGCTGCAGGTGACTGACAATAAACACTGCTGCACGTGACTGACATTAGAGACATGTGCAGACGACTGACACTGGAGAATCGTGCAGGTGACTGTCGCTAGAGACTGGTGCAGGTTCTTGACACTACTGACTTGAGCAGGTTACTGACACGAGACGCTATTGCTGATGACTGACACTAGAGGCAGGTGCGAATGACTGACACTGGAGACTGGAGCAAGTGACTGACACTAGAGACTGGTGTAGACGACTGACACTAGAGACTGTATCAGATGTCTGACACTACAAACTGGTTCAGATGACTGACACTAGAGACTGGTGCAGGTGACTGACAATAGACCCTGTCGCAGGTAACTGACGCTAAAGACGGGTAAGTGCGAATGACACTAGAGATTGGTGCAGGTAACTGACACTAGAGACTGGTGAAGATGACTGACAATAAAGACTTGTGCAGATGACTGACACTGGAAACTGGTTCAGGTAACTGACACTAGAGACTGGTGAAGATGCCTGACACTAGAGATTACATCAGTTGACTGACACCAGACACTGGTACAGATGACTGACACTAGAGACTGGTGCAGGTGACTGACACTAGAGACTTGTGCAGACGATTGACACTAGAGACTGGTGCAGGAAACTGACACTGGAGACTGGTGCAGATGACAGACACCAGAGATTGGTGCAGATGACTGACACTGGACACTAGATCAGTTTACTGACTCTAGAGACTGGTCCAGGTGATTGACTCTAGAGACTGAAGGAGACACTGACACATGATACTGGCGCAGATGACTGACACTGGAGAATCGTGCAGGTGACTGTCGCTAGACACTGGTGCAGGTTCTTGACACTACTGACTTTAGCAGGTGACTGACACGAGACACTATTGCTGATGACTGACACTAGAGACAGGTGCGAATGACTGACACTGGAGACTGGAGCAAGTGACTGACACTAGAGACTGGTTTAGACGACTGACACTAGAGACTGTATCAGATGTCTGACACTACAAACTGGTTCAGATGACTGACACTATAGACTGGTTCAGGTAACTGACACTAGAGACTGGTGCAGATGCCTGACACTAGAGATTACATCAGTTGACTGACACCAGAGACTGGTGCAGATGACTGAAAATAAAGACTGGTGCAGAGAACTAACACTGGAGACTGGAGCAAGTGACCGACACTAGAGACTGGTGCTGGTGACTGACACTAGACACTGGATCGGATGTCTAACTCTAGAGACTGGTGTAGGTGACTGACTCTGGAGACTTGTACAGATGACTGACACTTGAAACTGGTGTTGACGACTGACACTATAGACTGTATCAGATGTCTGACACTAGACTGGTGCAGATGACTGACGCTACAGACTGGTGCAGGTGACTGACACTAGAGAGTGGAGCAGGTGAATGACACTAGAGACTGGTGCAGGTAACTGACACTAGCGACTGGCGCAAATGACTGACACTACAGACTGGTGCAGGTGACTGACACTAGAGAGTGGAGCAGGTGAATGACACTAGAGACTGGTGCAGGTAACTGACACTAGCGACTGGCGCAAATGACTGACACTACAGACTGGTGCAGGTGACTGACACTAGATACTGGTGCAGATGACTGACACCAGAAACCATTGAAGATGACTAACAGTGGAGACTGGTGCAGGTGATTGACACTAGAGATTGGTGCAGCCGACTGACACTAGAGACTGGTGCAGGTGACTCACACTAGAGACTGGTGCAGGCGACTAACAATAAAGACTGGTGCAGATGACTGACACTGGAGATTGGTGCAGCTGACTGACATTAGAGACTTTTCCAGGTGACTGACACTAGAGACTGTTGCGGATGACTGATCCTTGAGACTGGTGCAGAAGACTGACACTAGAGACTAGAGCAGATGACAGACACTAGAGACTGGTGCAGATGACTGTCACTGGAGACTAATGCAGATGACTGACACTAGAGACAGGTGCAGGTGACAGACACTAGAGACTTGTTCAGACGATTGACACTAGAGACTGGCGCAGGAAACTGACACTGGAGACTGGTGCACATGACTGATACTAGAGATTGGTGCAGGTGCATGACACTATGACACTTGAAACTGGTGCAGATGACTGACACCAGAGATTGGTGCAGATGACTGACACTGGGCACTAGATCAGTTTACTGACTCTAGAGACTGGTCCAGGTGATTGACTCTAAAGACTTGTGCAGATGACTGACTTTAGAGACTGGTGGAGATGACTAACAGTGGAGACTGGTGCAAGTGACTGACACTAAAGACTAGTGCAGGTGAGTGACTTTAGAGACTGGTGGAGACACTGACACATGATACTGGCGCAGATGACTGACAATAGAGACTGGAGAAGGTGACTGACGCAAGAGACCGGAGCAGATGACTGATGCTCGTGACTGGTGCAGGTGACTGACAATGGAGACTAGTGCAGATGACTGACATTAGAGTTTGGTGCAGAATATTTAATCTAGAGATTGTTGAAGGTGACTGACACTAGAGACTGGTGCAGACGACTGACACAAGAAACTGGTGTAGATGATTAACACTGGAGACCGGTGCAAGAGACTGACACAAGAGACTGGTGCAGGAGACTGACACTAAAGACTGGTGCATGAGACTGACTCTAGAGATTGGTGGATACGACTGACAAATGAGACTGATGCAGATTACTGACACTGCAGACTGGTGCAGGTGATTGACAATAGAGACTGAAGCAGATGACTGACACTAGAGACTGGTGCAAGTGACTGACACTAGAAACGGGTGCAGGTGACTGACAGTGTAGACTGGTGAAGATGACTGACATTTGAGACTCTTGCAGATGACTGACACTAAAGACTGTTGCAGGTGACTGACAGTGGAAATTGGTGCAGATGACTAACACTAGAGACTGATGAAGATGACTGACAGTGTAGACTGGTGCAGATGACTGATATTAGAGACTGGTGCAGATGACTGATACTGGAGACAGATGCAGGTTACTGACACTAGAGACTGGTGCAGGTGAGAGACACTAAAGACTGGTGCAGGAGACTGACTCGAGAGACTGGTGGAGACTGCTGACAAATGAGACTGGTGCATATCAATGACACTGGAGACTTGGTGCAGATGATTAACACTAGAGACTGGAGCAGATGACTGACACTAGAGGCTGGTGAAGATGACTGACAGTGTAGACTGGTGCAGACGACTGACACTCGAGACTGATGCAGGTGACTGACACTCGAGACTGGTGCAGATGACTAACACTAGAGACTGGTGCAGGTTACTGACACTAGAGACTGGAGGAGGTGACTGACACTAAAGACTGGTGCTGATGACTGGCAATAAAGACTTGTGCAGAGAATTGACATTGGAAACTGGTTCACGTGACTGACACTAGAGACTGTTGCAGGTGATTGACACTACAGACTGGAGCAGATGACTGTCACTAGAGACTGGAGCAGATGGCTGACACTAGAGACTGGTTCAGGTGAATGACACTGCAAACAGGTGCAGATGGCTGACATTAGAGACTGTTGCAGATGACTGACACTAGAGACTGGTGCAGGTGACTGACACTGCAAACAGGTGCAGATGGCTGACATTAGAGACTGTTGCAGATGACTAACACCAGAGACTGGTGCAGGTGACTTTCAGTAGACACGGTTGCAGGTAAATGACACTAGATTCTTTTGCAGACGACTGACACTAGAGACTGGGGCAGATAACTGAAACTAGAGACAGGTGCAGGTGACTGACACTAGAGACTGGTGCAGACTACTGATACCAGAGACTGGTGCAGATGACTTACACTGGATACTAGATCAGCTTACTGACACTAGAGACTGGTGCAGCTGACTGACACTAGAGACTGGTGAAGTTGACTGACAGTGGAGAAAGGTGCAGGTGACTGACACTAGAGACTGGCGCAGGTAATTGACACTAGATTCTTTCGCAGGTGTCTGACACTAGAGGATGGTGCACATGACTGACACTGGAGAATGGTGCAGCTGACTGACACTAGAGACTGGTGCAGATAACTGAAACAAGAGACTGGTTCAGATGACTGACATTGGAGACTGGTGCAGGTGTCTGACACTAGAGACTGGTGCCGATGACTGACATTAGAAACTGGTGAAGGTGACTGACACTGGAGAGTGGTGCAGATGACTGACAGTAGAGACTGGTGAAGATGACTGAGAGAGGAGACTTGTGCTGGTGAAGATGACTGAGAGAGGAGACTTGTGCTGGTGATTGACATTAGAGACTGGTGCAGAAGACTGACACTTGAGACTGGTGCAGAAGACTGATACTAGAGACTGTCGCAGATGACTGACACAAGAGACTGATGTAAGTGACTTCCACTAGAGACTGGAGCATATGATTCACA
Source organism: Cherax quadricarinatus (assembly GCF_038502225.1). Lineage (NCBI taxonomy): Eukaryota > Metazoa > Arthropoda > Malacostraca > Decapoda > Parastacidae > Cherax > Cherax quadricarinatus. The sequence goes on along the minus strand of NC_091296.1, from coordinate 39,060,686 downwards.
CCAGAGACTGCGGCAGATGACTGACACTAGAGACTAATGATTGTTGCTGACACTAGAGACTTGTGCAGACGACTGACACAAGAGACTGGTGCAGATGACTGAAAATGGAGAGTAGTGCAGGTGTTTGACACTAGAATCTGGTGTAGATGACTGACATTAGAGACTTGTGCAGATGACTGACACTAGAGAATGGTGCAGGTGACTGACACTAGAGATTGGTGCAGGTGATTGACGCTACAGATTGGTGCTGATGACTGACATTAGAAACAGGTCCGTATGACTGACACTGGAGACTGGAGCAAGTGACCGACACTGGAGACTGGTGCTGGTGACTGACACTAGACACTGGATCGGATGTCTAACAATAGAGATTGGTGTAGGTGACTGACTCTGGAGACTTGTGCAGATGACTTACACTTGAAACTGGTGTTGACGACTGACACTATAGACTGTATCAGATGTCTGACACTACACTGGTGCAGATGACTGACACTGGAGACTAATGCAGATGACTGACACTAGAGACTGGTGCACATGACTGATACTAGAGATTGGTGCAGTTGCATGACACTTGAGACTGATGCAGATGACTGACACCAGAGATTGGAGCAGATGACTGACACTGGGCACTAGATCAGTTTACTGACTCTAGAGACTGGTGCAAGTGATTGACACTAAAGACTTGTGCAGGTGACTGACTCTAGAGACTGGTGGAGACGACTGCCACATGATACTTGTGCAGATGACTGACAATAGACACTGGAGAAGGTGACTGAAACAAGAGACCGGAGCAGATGACTGACGCTCGAGACTGGTGAAGATGACTAACAGTGGATACTGGTGCAAGTGCCTGACACTAAAGACTGGTGCAGGTGACTGACAATAACAATGCTGCAGGTGACTGACATTAGAGACTTGTGCAGACGACTGACACTAGAGAATCGTGCAGGTGACTGACGCTAGTGATTGGTGAAGGTTCTTGATGCTACTGACTGGAGCAGGCTACTGACACGAGGCACTATTGCTGATGACTGACATTTGAGACAGGTGCGTACGACTGACACTGGAGACTGGAGCAAGTGACTGACACTAGAGACTGGTGAAGACGACTGACACTAGAGACTGTATCAGATGTCTGACACTAGACTCTGTCGCAGGTAACTGACTCTAGAGACTGGTAAGTGTGAATGACACTAGAGACTGGTGCAGGGAACTGACACTAGAGACTGGTGCAGATGACTGACACTAGAGACTGGTGCAGATGACTGACAATAAAGACTTGCGCAGATGACTGACACTGGAAACTGGTGCAGATGACTGACACTAGAGACTGGTGCAGATGACTGGCAATAAAGACTGGTGCAGAGAACTGACACTGGAAACTGGTTCAAGTGACTGACACTAGAGACTGGTGCAGGTGATTGACACTACAGACTGGAGCAGATGACTGACACTAGAGACTGGAGCAGATGGCTGTCACTAGAGACTGGTTCAAGTGAATGACACTAGAGACTCGAGACTCGTGCATGTGACTGACACTACAGACAGGTGTAGATGGCTGACATTAGAGACTGTTGCAGATGATTAACACTAGAGACTGGTGCAGGTGACTGACACTGTAAACTGGTGCAGATGACTAACACCAGAGACTGGTGCAGGTGACTGACACTAGAGACTGGTGCAGATGACTGACACTGGGTACTAGATCAGTTTACTGACACTAGAGACTGGTGCAGATGACTGACACTGGCGACTGCTGTAGGTGCCTGACACTAGAGACTCGTGCATTTGACTGACACTGGAAACTGGTGGAGATAACTAACACTAGAGACTGCAGAAGTTGACTGACACTAGAGACTGGTGCAGGTGACTGACACTAGAGAATGGTGCAGGTGACTGACAATAGAGAATGGTGCATATGTCTGACTCTGGAGACTTGTGGATATGACTGACACTAAAGACTGGTGCAGACGACTGACACTATAGACTGTATTAGATGTCTGACACTAGAGACTGTTGCAGCTGACTGACACTAGAGACTTTTGCAGGTGACTGACATTAGAGAAAATTGCAGATGACTGACTCCAGAGACTTGTGCAGATTATTGACACTAGAGACTGGTGCAGGTGACTGACACTGGAGACTGGTGCACATGACTGATACTAGAGATTGGTGCAGGTACGTGACACTTGAGGCTGGTGCAGATGACTGACACCAGGGATTGGTGCAGATGACTGACACTGGACACTAGATCAGTTTACTGACACTAGAGACAGGTGCAGGTGATTGACACTAAAGACTAGTGCAGGTGACTGACTCTAGAGACTTGTGCAGACGACAGTCACTAGAGGCTGGTGCAGATGACTGACACTAGAGATTGGTGCTGAAGACTGACACTGGATACTATTTCAGTTTACTGACACTAGAGACAGGTGCAGGTGATTGACACTAAAGACTGGTTCAGGTGACTGACTTTAGAGACTGGTGGAGACGACTGACACATGATACTGGTGCAGATGACTGACACTGGAGACTGCAGCAGATGACTCACACTAGAGAGTGGATCAAATGACTGACACTACGGACTGGTGCAGGTGACTGACAATAAACCCTGCTTGAGGTGACTGACATTAGAGACTTGTGCAGACGACTGACACTAGAGAATCTTGCAGGTGACTGACACTAGAGATTGGGGCAGGTGCTTGACACTACAGACTGGTGCATGTGACTGTCTCAAGAAACTATTAATGATGACTGACACTAGAGACTTGTGCAAATGACTGACAATAAAGACTGGTGCAGATGACTGACATTGGAAACTGGTTCAGGTGACTAACACTAGAGACTGGTGCATATAAGTGACACTAGAGACTGGTGAAGATGACTAACAGTGGAGACTGTTGCTGGTGACTCACACTAGAGACTGGAGCAGACGACTGACACAAGAGACTGGTAATAGTGAATGACACTAGAGACTGGTGCTGGTGAGTGACACTACAGACAGGTGCAAATGACTAACATTAGAGACTGTTGCAGATGTCTGACACTAGAGACTGGTGCATGTGACTGACACTGGAAACTGGTGCAGATGACTAACACTAGAGACAGGTGCAGGTGACTGACACTAGAGACAGGTGCAGGTGACTGACACTAGAGGCTGGTGCAAGTGAGTTACACTAGACACTGTCACAGGTAACTGACACTAGAGATTGGTGCAGTTGAATGACAGTGGAGACTCGTGCAGGTCACTGACACTGGAGATTGGTGCAGATGACTGACACTAGAGACTGGTGCAGGTGACTGACACTAGAAACTGGTGCAGGTGACTAACGCTAGAGACCAGTGCAGGTGACTGACACTTGAGACAGGTGCTGGTGACTGACACAATAGACTGGTGCAGATGATTGACACTAGAGATTGGTGCAGATGACTGACAGTGTAGACTGGTGCAGGTGACTGACACTAGAGACTGGTGCAAGTGATTGACACTAGACATAGTTACAGGAAACTGAGACTAAAAACTGGTGCAGATGACTGACACTGATGACTGGAGCAGTTGTCTGACACTGGAGACTGGTGCAGATGAATAACACTAGAGACTGGTGCATGTGACTGTCACTAGAGACTGGTGCAGACCACAGACACTAGAGATTTGTGCAGATGACTGACACTGGAGGCTGGTGCAGGTGTCTGACACTAGAGACTGGTGCAGACGACTGACACTAGAGACTGGTGCAGACGACTGACACTAGAGACTGGTGCAGTTTACTGACACTGGAGACTGGTGCAGGTGTCTGACACTAGAGACTGGCGCAGACGACTGACACTAGAGACTGGTGCAGTTGACTGACACTAGAGACTGGTGCAGGTGACTCACACAATAGAGTTGTGCAGATTACGGACACCAGAGATTGGTGCAGGTGACTGACACTAGAGACTGGTGCAGTTGAGTGACACTCGACACTGTTACAGGTAACTGAGACTAGAGATTTGTGCAGATGACTGACATTAGAGACTGGTGCAGGTGACTGACACTGGAGACTGGTGCAGGTGTCTGACACTAGAGACTGGTGCTGGTGACTGATGCTGGAAACTGGTGCAGATGACTAACACTAGAGACTGGTGAAGTTGACTGACAGTGGAGACTGGTGCAGGTGACTGACACTAGTTTCTTTTGCAGGTGACTGACACTAGAGACTGGTGCACATGACTGACACTGGAGACTGGTGCAGGTGACTGACACTGGAGACTGCTGCAGATGGCTGACAGTAGAGATTGGTGCAGATGACTGACACTAGAGTCTGGTGCAGGTGACTGACAGTAGAGACTGGGGCAGATAACTGAAACTAGAGACTGGTGCAGGCGAGTGAAACTAGAGACAGGTCCAGGTGAATGACACTAGAGACTTGAGCAGACGACTGAAACTAGAGACAGGTGCAGGTGACTGACACTGGAGACTGGTGCTGATGACTGACACTAAAGACTGGGGCAAATGACTAACACTGTAGACTGTTGCAGGTGACTAACACTAGACTTGAGCGGGTGACTGACATGAGAGACTGGTGCAGAAGACTGCCAATAGAGATTGGTGCAGGTGTCTGACACTGGGTACTAGATCAGTTTACTGACACTAGAGACTGGTGCAGTTGACTGACACTGGAAACTGGTGCAGGTGTCTGACACTAGAGACTGGTGCTGGTGACTGATGCTGGAAACTGGTGCAGATGACTGACACTAGAGACTGGTGCAGGTGACTGACACTAGATTCTTTTGCAGGTGACTGACACTAGAGACTTGAGCGGGTGACTGACATGAGAGACTGGTGCAGAAGACTGCCAGTAGAGATTGGTGCAGGTGTCTGACACTGGGTATTAGATCAGTTTACTGACACTAGAGACTGGTGCAGGTGACTGACACTGGAGACTGCTGCAGATGGCTGACAGTAGAGATTGGTGCAGATGACTGACACTAGAGTCTGGTGCAGGTGACTGACAGTAGAGACTGGGGCAGATAACTGAAACTAGAGACAGGTGTAATTGACTGACACTAGTGACTGGTGCAGATCAGTGACACATGAGACTGGTTCAGATGACTGACACTGGAGACTGGTGCAGGTGTCTGACACAAGAGACTAGTGCAGATGAGTGACATTAGAAACTGGTGCAGATGACTGACACCAGAAACTGGTAAAGGTGACTGACACTGGAGAATGGTGCAGATGACTGACACTTGAGACTCGTGAAGATGACTGACAGTGGAGACTGGTGCAGGTGACTGACATTATAGACTGGTGCAGGTTACTGACACTATACACTGTTGCAGGTAGCTGAAACTAGAGACTGGTGCAGATGACTGACACAAAAGAATGGTGTAAGTGACTGACACTAGAGACTGGTGCAGATGATTAACACTAAAGACTGGTATAGGCGACTGACACTAGAGAATGGTGCATATGTCTGACACTAGAGATTGGTGCAGATGACTGACACTGGATACTACATCAGTTTACTGACACGAGAGACTGGTGCAGGAGACTAACATTAGAGACTGGAGCAGATGACTGACACTGGAAACTTACGCAGCTGACTGACCATAGAGACTAGTGCACGTGACTGAGATTGGAGACTGCTGCAGATGATTAACACTAAAGACTGGTGTAGGTGACTGACACTAGAGACTGGTGCAGACGACTGACACTTGACACGGTTGCAGGTAACTGAAACTAGATTGTGGTGTAGGTGACTGACATTAGAGACTGGTGAAGTTGACTGACACTAAGGCTGCTGCAGATTTCTTACACTAGAGATTGGCACAGGTGACTGACACTAGAGACTTGTGCAGGTGATTAATATTAGTGACTGGTGCAGGTGACTGGCACTAGAGACTGGGGCAGATGACTGAAACTAGAGACAGGTCCAGGTGAATGACACTAGAGTCTGGTGCAGGTGGCTGTCACTAGAGACTGGTGCAGATGACTGACACTAGAGACTTGTGCAGGTGGCTGACACTAGAGACTTGTGCAGACGACTTACACTAGAGATTTGTGCAGGTGATAGACATTAGAGACTTGTGTAGGTGACCTACACTAGATACTGGGGCAAATGACTGAAACTAGAGACTGGTGCAGACGACTGAAACTATAGACAGGTGCAGGTGACTGACACTTGAGACTTAAACTAGAGACAGGTGCAGGTGACTGACAGTAGAGATTGGTGTATGTGACTGACACTATAGTCTGGTGCAGCTGTTTGAAACAAGTTCCTGGTGCTGATAACTGACACTAGAGACAGGTGCGAATGACTGACACTGGAGAGAGGAGCAAGTGACTGACACTTGAGACTTTTGCTGGTAACTGACACTTGAGGCTTGCTGGTGACTGACGCTAGAGACTGGTGCAGATGACTGACACTACAGACTAGTGCAGATGACTGAATCTAGAAACTGGTGCTGATGGCTGACAGTAGAGATTGTGTCAGATGTCTGATACTAGACTGGTTCAGGTGACTGACACTAGAGACTGGTGCATTTGATTGACACTAGAGACTGGAGCAGATTACTGACACTAGAGACTGGAGCAGATGACTGACGCTAGAGACTGGTGCAGACGACTGACATATGATACTGGTGCAAGTGACTGACACTGGAGACTGGTGCAGGTGACTGACACTAGAGACTGGTGCAGATGACTGACATTAGAGACTGGTGCTGATGACTGTCACTAGAGAATGGTGCAGGTTACTGAAACTAAAGACTGACGCAGATGACTGACACGAGAGGCTAGTGCTGATGAATGACACTAGAGACAGGTGCTGATGACTGACACTGGAGGCTGCAACAAGTGACTAACACTAGAGACTTGTGCTGGAGACTGACACTAGAGACTGGTGCATGACTGACACTAGAAACTGGGGCATGACTGACACTAGAGACTGAATCAGATGTCTGACACTAGAGACTGGTGCAGGTGTCTGACCCTAGAGACTGGTGCAGATGAATGACACTAGAGACTGGTGCACGACTGACACTAGAGACTTGTGCTGATGACTGACACTAGAGACTGCATCATTTGTCTGACACTAGAGACTGGTGCAGGTGACTGACTCTAGAGACTGGAGCAGATGACTGACACTGGAAGCTGTTGCAGGTGACTAACGCTAGAGACTGGGGCAGGTGACTTACACTAGGGACTGGAGCAGGTGACTGACGCTAGACACTTCGGCAGATAGCTGACATTAGAGACTCGTGCAGACGACTGACACTAGAGACAGGTGTAGGTGACTGACACTAGAGACTGGTGCAGACGACTGACACTTGACACGGTTGCAGGTATCTGACCTAGATTGTGATGCTGGTGACTGACACTAGAGATTGGCACAGGTGGCTGACACTAGAGACTGGTGCAGACGATTGACATTAAACAATGGTGCAGATGACTGACACTAGAGACTGGTGCAGTTGACTGACACTAGAGACTGGTGAAGTTGACTGACAGTGGAGACTGGTGCAGGTGACTGACACTAGATTCTGGTGCAGGTGACTGACACTAGATTCTGGTGCAGGTGACTGACACTAGAGACTGGTGCAGACGACTGACACTAGAGACTGGTGCAGACGACTGACACTAGAGACTGGTGCAGTCGACTGACACTTAAGACTGGTGCCGGACACTAGAGACTTGTGCAGATGACTGACGTTAGACACTGGTGTAGTTGACTGACTCTAGAGACTGGTGAAGTTGACTGACAGTGGAGACTGGTGCAGGTGACTGACACTAGATTCTGGTGCAGGTGACTGACACTAGAGACTGGTGCAGACGACTGACACTAGAGACTGGTGCAGACGACTGCCACTAGAGACTGGTGCAGTCGACTGTCACTAGAGACTGGTGACGGACACTAGAGACTTGTGCAGATGACTGACGTTAGAGACTGGTGCAGTTGGCTGACTCTAGAGACTGGTGAAGTTGACTGACAGTGGAGACTGGTGCAGGTGACTGACACTAGATTCTGGTGCAGGTGACTGACACTAGAGACTGGTGCAGACGACTGACACTAGAGACTGGTGCAGTCGACTGACACTAGAGACTGGTGCAGTCGACTGACACTAGAGACTGGTGCAGACGACTGACACTAGAGACTGGTGCAGGTGACTGGCACTAGAGACTGGGGCAGATGACTGACACTAAAGACTGGGGCAAATGACTAACACTGTAGACTGTTGCAGGTGACTGACACTAGAGACTTGAGCGGGTGACTGACATGAGAGACTGGTGCTTGTAACTGACACTAGAGATTGGTGCAGATGACTGACACTAGAGAATGGTGCAGATGACTGAATCTAGAAACTGGTGCTGATGACTGACACTAGAGACTGTATCAGACGTTTGACACTTAAGACTGGTCCAGGTGACTGACACTAGAGAATGGAGCAGATGACAGACGCTAGAGATTGGTGCAGGTGACTGACACTAAAGAATGGTGCATGTGACTGACTCTGTAGACTTTTGGAGACGACTGACTCTGTAGACTTTTGGAGACGACTGACACATGATACTGGTGCAGATGACTGACACTGTAGACTGGAGCAAGTGACTAACACTAGAGTCTCGTGCTGGTGACTGATTCTAGAGACTGGTGCATGACTGACACTAGAGACTGGTGCGGATGACTGACTCTGGAGACTGCATCAGATGTCTTACACTAGAGACTGGTGCACGTGACTGACACTAGAGACTGGTGCAGATTACTGACACTAAAGACTGATACAGGTGGCTAACATTAGAGACTGTTGCAGATGACTGACACTAGAGACTGGTGCAGGTGACTGACAATAGAGATTGGTGCTGATTAATGACACTAGAGACAGGAGCGATTGACTGACACTGGAGACTGGTGCATGACTGTCAGTAGAGACTGGTGCTGATGACTTACACTTGAGATTGCTTCAGATGTCTGACACTAGAGACTGGTGTAGGTGACTGACACTTGAGACTTGTGCAGATGACTGACACTAGAGACTGGGGCAAAAGACTGACACTTGAGACTGTTGCTGGATTGACACTGGAGACTGCTGCTGATTACTGACACTAGAAACTGGTACATGTGACTTTCAATAGAGACTGGTGCAGATGACTGACACTGGAGACTGGTGCTGGATTGACACTGGAGACTGCTGCTGATGACTGACACTAGAAACTGGTGCAGGTGTCTGACACGAGATATTGGTGCTGATAACTGACACTAGAGATTGGTGCGAATTAGTGACACTGGAGAGTGGAGCAAGTGACTGATACTTGAGACTGAAGCTTGTAAATGACACTAGAGACTGGTGCAGATGACTCACACTAGAGACTGGTGCAGATGACTCACACTAGAGACTGTATCAGATGTCTGACACTTGAGACTGGTGCAGGAGACTGACACTAAAGAATGGTGCAGGTGACTGACTTTAGAGACTTTTGGGGGCGACTGACACGTAATACTGGTGCAGATGACTGACACTGGAGACTGGTACATGTGACTGACACTAGAGACTGTTGCAGATGACTGAATCTAGAAACTGGTGCTGATGAATGACACTAGAGACTGTATCTGATGTCTGACATTAGAGAATGGTCCAGGTGACTGACACTAAAGAATGGTGCAGGTGACTGACTCTAGAGACTTTCTGAGACGACTGACACATGATACTGGTGCAGATGGCTGACATTAGAGACTGGTGCAGATGACTGACACTAGAGATTTGTGCAGGTGACTGACGCTAGAGACTGGCGCACAAGACTGACACGAGAGACTGGTGCATGAGACTGACACTGGAGACTGGAGCAAGTGACTAACACTAGAGTCTGGTGCTGGTGACTGATTCTAGAGACTGGTGCGTGACTGACACTAGAGACTGGTGCGGATGACTGACACTGGAGACTGCATCAGATGTCTGACACTAGAGACTGGTGCACGTGACTGACACTAGAGACTGGTGCGGATAACTGACACTGGAGACTGCATCAGATGTCTGACACTTGAGACTGGTGCACGTGACTGACACTAGAGACTGGTGCGGATGACTGACACTGGAGACTGGATCAGATGACTCTCATTAGAGACTGGTGCAAGTGACTGACACTGGAGACTTGTGCAGATGACTGACATTAGAGACTAGAGCAGACTACTGCCACTAGAGACTGGTGCATGACTGACACTAGAGACTGGTGCTGATGACTGACACTAGAGACTGGTACATCTGACTGACACGAGAGACTGTAGCGGATGACTGACACTAGAAACTGGTAAAGGTGACTGACACAAGAGACTGGTGCAGGTGATTGACATTAGAGACTGGCGCAGATGACTGACACTAAAGTCTGGTACAGGTGACTGACACTGGAGACTTGTGCAGGTGACTGACACTAGAGTCTGGTGCTGATGATTGACACGAGAGACAGGTGCTGGTGACTGACAATAGAGACTGGAGCATGACTGACACTAGAAACTAGGGCTTATGACTTACACCAGAGACTGAATCAGATGTCTGACACTAGAGACTGGTGCAGATGACTGACACTAGAGACTGGTGCAGATGACTGACACTAGAGACTGAATCAGATGTCTGACACTAGAGACTGGTGCAGGTGACTGACACTAGAGACTGAATAAGATGTCTGACACTAGAGACTGGTGCAGATGACTGACACTGGAGACTGAATCAGATGTCTGACACTACAGACTGGTGCAGGTGACTGACACTAGAGACTGAATCAGATGTCTGACACTAGAGACTGGTGCAGGTGACTGACACTAGAGACTGAATCAGATGTCTGACACTAGAGACTGGTGCAGGTGACTGACACTAGAGACTGAATCAGATGTCTGTCACTAGAGACTGGTGCAGGTGACTGACACTAGAGACTGAATCAGATGTCTGACACTAGAGACTGGTGCAGATGACTGACACTAGAGAATGAATCAGATATCTGACACTAGAGACTGGTGCAGGTGACTGACACTAGAGACTGAATCAGATGTCTGACACTAGAGACTGGTGCAGATGACTGACACTAGAGACTGAATCAGATGTCTGACACTAGAGACTGGTGCAGGTGACTGACACTAGAGACTGAATCAGATGTCGGACACTAGAGACTGGTGCAGGTGACTGACACTAGAGACTGAATCAGATGTCTGACACTAGAGACTGGTGCAGGTGACTGACACTAGAGACTGAATCAGATGTCTGACACTAGAGACTGGTGCAGGTGACTGACACTAGAGACTGAATCAGATGTCTGACACTAGAGACTGGTGCAGGTGACTGACACTAGAGATTGAATCAGATGTCTGACACTAGAGACTGGTGCAGGTGACTAACACTAGAGATTGGTGCAGATGACTGACATTAGAGACTGGTGCAGATGACTGACACTAGAGACTGGTGCACGACTGACGCTAGAGACTTTTGCTGATGACTGACACTAGAGACTGGTGCACGACTGACACTAGAGACTGGTGCACGACTGACACTAGAGACTTTTGCTGATGACTGACACTAGAGACTGCATCACTTGTATGACACTTGAGACTGGGGCAGATGACTGACACTAATGACTGGTGCAGGTGACTGACACGAGAGATTCGTGCAGATTACTGACACTGGATACTAGATCAGTTTACTGACACTAGAGACAGGTGCAGGTGACTAACACTTTAGACTGGTGCAGGTGACTGACACTAAATACTGGTTCAGGTGGTTGACACTAGAGACTTGTGCAAAAGACTGACACTAGAGAATAGTGCAGGTGACTGACACTGGAGACTGGATCAGATGACTGACACTGGAGACTTGTGCAGGTGACTGACACTAGACACTGGTGCAGATGACTGACACTAGATACTGGTGCAGGTGATTGAAATTAGAGACTGGTGCAAGAGTCTGACACTAGAGACTGGAACAGATGACTGACACTGGAGACTGGCAAAAATGACTGACATTAGAGACTGGTGCAGGTGACTTTCACTAAAGACTGGTGTAGGTGACTGACGCTAGACGCTTCGGCAGATGACTGACACTAGAGACTTGTGCAGATGACTGACACTGGAGGCTGGTGCAGACGACTGACACTAGAGATTAGTGCAGATGACTGACTCTGGATACTAGATCAGTTTACTGACACTAGAGACTGGTGCAGGTGACTGTCACTAAAGACTGTTTCAGGTGACTGTCACTAAAGACTGTTTCAGGTGACTGACACTAGAGACTTGTGCAGATGATTGACACTAGAGATTGGTGCATGTGACTGACACAAGAGACTGGCGCAGGCGACTGACACGAGAGACTGGTGCTGATGAATGACATTAGAAACAGGTGAGAGTGGCTGACACTGGAGACTGGAGTAAGTGACTAACACTAGAGACTGGTGCTGCTGACTGACACTAAAAACTGGTGCATGACTGACACTAGAGACTGGTGCTGATGACTGATACTGGAGACTGCTTCAGATGTCTGACACTAGAGACTGGTCCTGGTGACTGACACCGGAGACTGGATCATGTGACTCACACTAGAGACTTGTGCAGATGACTGACACTATTTTCTGGGGCAGATGACTGACACTTGAGACTGGTGCAGGTGACTGACACTAGAGACTGGATCAGATGACTGACACTAGAGACTGGTACAGGTGACTGGCACTAGAGACTGGGGCAAATGACTGACACTGGAGACTGGTGCAGATGACTGACATTAGAGACTGGTGCAGGTGACTGACTCTAGAGACTGATGCAGATGACTGACACTGGAGACTGGTGCGGGTGACTGACAGTAGAGACTGGTGCAGATGACTGACAATAGAGATTGGTGCCGGTGACTGACATTAGAGGCTGGTGCAGCTGACTGACACGTGATTCTGGTGCTGATAACTGACACTAGAGGCATTTGGGAATGACTGACACTGGAGACTAGAGCAAGTGACTAACACTTGAGACTGGTGCTGGTAACTGACACTAGAGACTTTATCAGATGTCTGACACTCGAGACTGGTCAGGACCGCAGACGGAGTATAGGCTAGGTGGCCAAAGACTGTAAACCTCGCTCAAGGAGAAAGATCTTGAGGTGAGTACAACTCCGAGCATGCCTCCGGAAGCACACATCAACCAGATAACAGCTGCAGCATATGGGCGCCTGGCAAACCTGAGAACAGCGTTCCGATACCTTAGCAAGGAATCGTTCAAGACACTCTACACCTTGTACGTCAGTCCCATACTGGAGTATGCAGCACCTGTTTGGAAATCGCACTTGATCAAGCACGTCAAGAAATTAGAGAAAGTGCAAAGGTTTGCAACAAGGCTAGTTCCGGAGGTCAGGGATATGTCCTATGATGAAAGGTTGAAGGAAATCGGACTGACGACATTGGAGGACAGACGGGTCAGGGGAGACATGATAACGACATACAAAATACTGCATGGAATAAATAAGGTAGACAGAGCCAGGTTTTTCCAGAGAGGGGACACAGAAACAAAGGGTCACAATTGGAAGCTGAAGATTCAGACGAGTCAGAGGAACGTTAGGAAGTATTTCTTCAGTCATAGAGTCGTCAGGAAGTGGAATAGCCTAACAAGTGAAGTAATGAGGCAGGAACCATACATAGCTTTAAGACGAAGTATGACAAAGTTCTGGAAGCAGAGAGAGAGAGAGAGAGGACCTAGTAGCGTTCAGTGAAGAGGCTGTGCCAGTAGCTGAGTCTCGATCCCTGCATCCACAATTGGGTGAGTGCAATTAGGTGAGTACACACACATACAACTGGAGAAGGTAACAGGAATTGAATGGGACAGGCCAAACTATAAAAGGTGGGACTACACAGGTATGAGGAACTTCCTGCAGGAGGTTCAGTGGGACAGAGAACTGGTAGGAAAATCAGTAAACGAGATGATGTAATATGTAACAACAAAGTGCAAGGAGGGAGAGGAAAGGTTTGTTCCCAAGGGAAATAGAAATAATAGGAAGACCTTAGCGAGTCCTTGGTTTACCCGAAGGTGTAGGGAGGCAAAAACTAAGTACACCAGAGAATGGAAAAGGTACAGGAGGCAAAGGACCCAGGAAGATAAGGAGATTAGTATAAGAGCCAGAAACGAGTATGCAGAGATAAGGAGAAAGGCCCAGCGAGAGTACCAAAACGACATAGCATCGAAAATCAAGTCTGACCCGAAACTGCTGTATAGCCATATTAGGACGAAGACAACAGCTATAGACCAGGTGATAAGGCTGAGGAAAGAAGGTGGAGAGCTCACAAGAAACGATCAAGAGGTATGTGAGGAGCTCAACATGAGATTTAAGGAAGTATTTACAGTGAAGACAGGAAGGCCTCTGGGGGGACAGACAAGATGTGGATACCAGCAAGGAATTTACCAACAAGTGTTGGATGACATAGATACAAATGAGGAGGAGGTGAAGAAGCTGCTGAGGAACATCGATACCTCAAAGGCAATGGGACTGGACAACATCTCCCCGTGAATCCTTAGAGAGGGAGCGGATATGCTGTGTGTGCCACTTACCACAGTCTTCAACACATCCCTGGAAACTGGGCAATTACCTGAGCTATGGAAGACGGCAAATGTAGTTCCCATTTTTAAAAAAGAGACTGAAAAGAGGCACTAAACTATAGACCTGTGTCATTGACGTGTATAGTATGCAAAATTATGGAGAAGATTATCAGGAGGAGAGTGGTGGAGCACCTGGAACGGAACAAGAGCATAAACGCCAACCAGCACGGATTCATGGAAGGCAAATCCTGTGTTACGAACCTCCTGGAGTTTTATGATAAAGTAACAGAAGTAAGACACGAGAGAGAGGGGTGGGTTGATTGCATCTTCTTGGACTACATGAAGATCTTTGATACAGTTCCTCACAAGAGATTAGTGCAGGAGCTAGAGGATCAGGCGCATATAACAGGAAGGGCACTGCAATGGATCAGAGAATACCTGACAGGGAGGCAACAACGAGTCATGGTACGTAATGAGGTATCACAGTGGGCACCTGTGACGAGCGGGGTCCCACAGGGGTCGGTCCTAGAACCAATGCTATTATTGGTATATGTGAACGACATGATGGAAGGGTTAGACTCAGAAGTGTCCCTGTTTGCAGACGATGTGAAGTTAATGAGGAAAATTAAATCAGATGGGGATCAGGCAGGACTTCAAAGAGACCTGGACAGACTGGACACCTGGTCCAGCAACTGGCTTCTCGAATTTAACCCCGCCAAATGCAAAGTCATGAAGATAGGGGAAGGGCCCAGAAGACCGCAGACGGAGTATAGGCTAGGTGGCCAAAGACTGCAAACCTCGCTCAAGGAGAAAGATCTTGGGGTGAGTATAACACTGAGCATGTCTCCGGAAGCACACATCAACCAGATAACAGCTGCAGCATATGGGCGCCTGGCAAACCTGAGAACAGCGTTCCGATACCTTAGCAAGGAATCGTTCAAGATACTGTACACCTTGTACGTCAGTCCCATACTGGAGCACCTGTTTGGAACCCGCACTTGATCAAGCACGTCAAGAAATTGGAGAAAGTGCAAAGGTTTGCGTCAAGGTTAGTTCCAGAGCTAAGGGGAATGTTCTATGAAGAAAGATTAAGGGAAATCGGCCTGACGACAATGGAGGACAGGAGTGTCAGGAGAGATATGATAACGACATATAAAATACTGTGCGGAATAGACAAGGTGGACAAAGACAGGATGTTCCAGGGAGGGGACACGGAAAACAAGAGGTCGCAATTGGAAGTTGAAGACACAGATGAGTCAAAGGGATGTTAGGAAGTATTTCTTCAGTCATAGAGTTGTCAGGCAGTGGAATAGCTTAGAAAGTGAAGTAGTGGAGGCGGGAACCATACACAGTTTTAAGACGAGGTTTGATAAAGCTCCTGGAGCGGGGAGAGAGAGGACCCAGTAGCAGCCTGTGAAGAGGCGGGGCCAGTAGCTAGGACTCGACCCCTGCAACCACAAATAGGTGAGTACAAATATGTGAGTACACACACACACACACACACATGTACACACATGTGCGCGCGTGCGGGAGCAACGGTTGGTTTTCGCTGGTGAAGCTTTAGTAGATATTGGCACTTCAAAGCCAGTGCCAGGGTCATGGGAAGTTGTCAGTGTCAGTGAACAACCCGAGAAGTGATACACGATCTGTCACAATCTGAAAAGGCAGGTGAACGTCACAGACACATGAAAACAATTTGAATCAGTGCCATGAGAGAGAGAGAGAGAGGAATTGCCATAGGCCTAGTGTGGGTGTAGGTGGTGTTACCACATCCCAATATCTAAATTCAAGGAGAATGAGTGTGACCCAAGCCAGGGAGATAACAGATAAGGCTGGTCGAGTTAGTGACTCCAGTGCATAGTGATAGAGGAGTTAGTGACTCCAGTGCATAGTGATAGAGGAGTTAGTGACTCCAGTGCATAGTGATAGAGGAGTTAGTGACTCCAGTGCATAGTGATAGAGGAGTTAGTGACTCCAGTGCATAGTGATAGAGGAGTTAGTGACTCCACTGCATAGTGATAGAGGAGTTAGTGACTCCAGTGCATAGTGATAGAGGAGTTAGTGACTCCACTGCATAGTGATAGAGGAGTTAGTGAATACAGTGCATAGTGATAGAGGAGTTAGTGACTCCACTGCATAGTGATAGAGGAGTTAGTGAATACAGTGCATAGTGATAGAGGAGTTAGTGACTCCACTGCATAGTGATAGAGGAGTTAGTGAATACAGTGCATAGTGATAGAGGAGTTAGTGAATACAGTGCATAGTGATAGAGGAGTTAGTGAATACAGTGCATAGTGATAGAGGAGTTAGTGAATACAGTGCATAGTGATAGAGGAGTTAGTGAATACAGTGCATAGTGATAGAGGAGTTAGTGAATACAGTGCATAGTGATAGAGGAGTTAGTGACTCCACTGCATAGTGATAGAGGAGTTAGTGAATACAGTGCATAGTGATAGAGGAGTTAGTGACTCCACTGCATAGTGATAGAGGAGTTAGTGAATACAGTGAAGAAGAAATAGAAGAGGAACCAAAACTGGAAGCATCATACAGCACATGAGCGGAGCTGACGTGGGCCTGCCAGACGTAACGTACATAGCACATTTTTGTGGCTGCAATGCGAGAACTAGGCATTGCCCTGGATTACTGATAGCTGAGGGTCATTAACCCTTCTCTGGAGAGCTTAATATCATACTTAAAGCACCAAACATTTAACAGACGAGTAGAATTGGGGAGGGGATTAATTAAGTGTGGGGACCACAGGCACTGTAGTGCCTGCACAGGCACTAAGGTCAGACAACTAACACTAACATTGTTTATTCAGTACGTATAACTCCAGGTATACACGAGTAAGTGCACAGGCATAGTACATACCAGCATGTGTGTGGAGAACCTAGGATAGCCCCAAAAGCCTGACAGCGAGACCTATCCGTCCACTTCTTCCTCCCTCTCCCCTCGCTCCTCTGCTCGGGGTGGCAGGACAGTAACGCACACACACACGTACATTCGTACATGTGCACACATGTGAACATATGAGGGTCATAAACTCTCACACACAAACACTTGTAGTACCTACCCTAATGGATACATATCACATACCCCTTCCATCACCCTCTCACCCACAGTCTCACCCACAGTCTCACCCACAGTCTCACCCACAGTCTCACCCACAGTCTCACCCACACTCACACCCACACTCACACCCACACTCTCTCACTCACACACACACACACTCACTCCCTCTCCTCTTATGTCCTCTATCTCTTTCCTTCTCTCTCTCCCTCTCTCCTATTCCACTATCCCTCTCTCCTCCTGCTCCTCCTTCTGCTATACCTCCTCCTACTCCTCCTCCATCTCCCCGTTCACTTCCTCTTCCTTCTCCTCCTTCCTCTCTCTCCCTCTCTCCTATTCCACTATCCCTCTCTCCTCCTGCTCCTCCTTCTCCTATACCTCCTCCTACTCCTCCTCCATCTCCCCGTTCACTTCCTCTTCCTTCTCCTCCTTCCTCTCACTCCCTCTCTCCAATTCCACTCTCACACTCTCCTCCTGCTCCTCCTTCTCCTATACCTCCTCCTAATCCTCCTCCATCTCCCCGTTCACTTCCTCTTCCTTCTCCTTCATCCTCTCCTCTCCCTCCTCGACCTACATGCACTCCTCTCTCTCTCTCTCTCTCTCTCTCTCTCTCTCTCTCTCTCTCTCTCTCTCTCTCTCTCTCTCTCTCTCTCTCTCTCTCTCTCTCTCTCTCTTTTTTTTTTTTACACAGGGTTTGACAAGGTTAAGGATCCCTAGCTTTATTGACAAGCTATTTACAGGTTAAGGATTCCTAACTTTATTGGCAAGCTAAGAGCTGTTACCTACATCAGCTCATTTGAAAGCATTTTTATTGTTATGAGACATACAAGTAGGGAACAGGATGAAGTTGGAGCCATCTGTGGGCCAGCATTTTCATTTGATCAACTGACTTTATCTCGTTGACATCATTATGCTGTACGAATGTGTTCCATACTCGAGTCATCCTGGGTATATATGATCATAGATGGATTGATGTTCAGGGGAAGGATACAGCCAGAGTGAAGTTGCTGCTTTCTGCCCGTCTTGTGGCATAAAAGCTTGTTTCTCGCTGTCCTCGAAGTAGATCAAGTGTGGTACTTTGACAATATTGGCCTTGTACATAACAGTAAGGCCACCCACATCCCTCCTGTGTTGAAGGCTCTGCTGAAATGACAGGTCTATACAGGATGGGTCCAGGCGAGAGATGAGACGTCTTGCTCTGTTCTCTACTCTGTCAAGCAGTCGCAGATGAGTGGGGGAGGGGGCAGGCAAACCAAGAAAGTGGAGCGTACTCAAGGTGTGAGAGTACTTGTGCCTTGTACAGAATCTTGCAACCCCTACTGTCAAGCAGATGGGAGATACGGTGAAGTGCTGTAAGCTTCCTGGCTGCCTTGTTTACAAGATTTACAACATGGTTTTTCATGGTTAGTTTGGAGTCAAATTTCACCCCAAGGATTTCAACTTCTTTTCCAGGTGCCAACACCCTTCCATTCATCCTTACTACTGCACCAGCATTACCATCATGATGCCTAGAGACCATCATCATTTGCATTTTCTCAGGTGCAAATGTTACTTGCTATCTATTTCCCCAAGCTGATATAGCTCTTAGCTGGTGATTGATGTAGCTGAGAGCAGCTGGCATTTCTTCTCTTCGATAAGTGAATGTCAGTGTACAGTCATCTGCATATGCATGGGATTCTGGGATGAGATGAAGAAGGTCGTTGAAGTAGACATTCCATAACAATGGTCCCAGCACGCTTCCTTGTGGAACACTTGCCCCAATAGGATCTCTCTCTCTCTCTCTCTCTCTCTCTCTCTCTCTCTCTCTCTCTCTCTCTCTCTCTCTCTCTCTCTCTCTCTGTCCCCCTCTCTCTCTCTCTCTCTCTCTCTCTCTCTCTCTCTCTCTCTCTCTCGCATGCTCTCTAACTCTCTCTCTCATGCTCTCTCACTCACACTCTCTCACACTTCCTCACACTCTCACACTTACACTCTCTCACTCACACTCTCACTCACACTTACCCAGATCCACACTCTCACTAACACTCTCACTCACACTCTCACTCACACTTACCCAGACCCACACTCTCACTAACACTCTCACTCACACTCACCCATACCCACACTCTCACTCACACTCTCTCACTCATATTCTCTCACATTCCATCATACTCTCTCACATTCCCTTACACTCTCACACTTACACTCTCTCACTCACACTCATTCTCACCCACTCACACTCACCCATACCCACACTCACTCACACTCTCACTCACACCCACTCACACTCATCCATACTTTCACTCACACCTTCTCACCCACACTCTCTCACACACTCACTCACACACTCTCTCTATCTCTCTTTCTCTCCTATCTTACTTTCCCTCCCCCTTCATCTTCCTTCTCATCCTCCCTACTCCTTCTACTTCCCTCCCCCCACTGCTTTTCCCCCTGTTCCCCCTAGCCTTCCACCATCTCTCTTCCCTCTGCTGCTGCCCCCCTCCCCCTCATTATCCTCTTCCATTCCCTGCCTCCTCCCCATCCCATCCCACCACAAACACCCCTTCTCCCTTCCCACAACAAACACCCCGTCCACACATGCACTCTTGGCACAAGCTCTTCCTTCCATGAAAAAAAAAATGGGACACCAAAAACCAGGTCGGAGAACCAGAGGACTGGTGGATGAAGCGAGGGGTGGACCTGGGAAAGAAAACTGCGAGGCAGAGCTCACGAGAAGAGAAGAAGAGGGGGGAGGCTAGAAGAACTCGGCAAGAAAATGGAAGAGAAAAGAGCTGAGGAGAGCAGGAAATGGAAAATACAAATCACAGCAGCTGAAGCTAAGATACAGAGCTTAGTAGAAGAACTAAAAAGTCTGAAACAGCCTAAAGAACCACTGATGAGGGGACAGTAGGAAACAAAGAAGATATACTGTATGTGATAACTCTATCAGGGACACCGGATAGGGAAAAGACAGTAGGAAGCAACGCATCAATGGCAGGGATTAATTCGTATCATAAGATGCTCAGGGAAGTACAGTGAGAGGACAAAAGGGAGAGGGTAGTTTTTGTCTATAGGCTCCAAGAAATAGAGGGGGAAATTTACGAGGCAACGAAACAGGAGGAAAAAAAACGTTTGAAAGCATCATGAAAGCAATGGGAGAGGACGACATGACCCAGCTGACAAATTTTCGGAGAACTGGGTGGTTTACGAGAGGAAAAAAGTGTCCAGTCAAAGTGATTTTCAAGGCAGAGTCAGCTCGAAACCGGATCCTGAAGGAGAAAGCATGTCTAAGAGACAAACTGGAGTTCCGGAGTGTGTACCTCGACTGAGACAGAACTAAAGAAGAAAAGATGATACTGAAAGAAAGGGTTAAATGTCACAAGGAGGAATGAGAGGCAAGGAAGGCTGGGAGTAGGAAAAATCAGGCCAAGGTGGGAGAACAAACACAACCCCCTCCAGTACCACCCACAGAAGGAACCCAATCATGGCAATCCCAGAGCAATCAAACAACCTATCCTAAAACCCACTCACTGTATCCTCTGCCTCCATCCCCCTCAAAGCAAACCCCACCCCCACCGAAACCCACATTAATCCACACATCCTTCTCAGCACAAGCCCCATCCCCACAGAAACCCACAGTAACCCACACATTCCCTTCAGCACAAGCCCCACCCCCACAGAAACCTACAGTAACCTACACAATATACCCTCTCCCCCCTGCCCCTCACCACAAACTCTACCCCCACAGTAACCCACAGCAATCCACACACTGTACCTTCTATCCCCACCCCCCTCACCACAACCCCATCCCCTACTGAAACCCCCATAGGCCCTCTGCCCACACCTCCCACACCACAAACCCCACCCCCACAGCAACCCTCTATAGGCCCTCACCAGGGCACCTGCTCCCCTAACCCACCTTTTTCCACAGACTACAGTTATTGAAAAGAAGTTGAAGGTTTGGTACATGAACGCAGATGGAATAACGAATAAATGTGAGGAGTGGCATGGAAGAATCAAGATGTCTCCAGACATCATAGCGGTCACAGAAACAAAACTCACTGGGACAATTACAGATGCAATCTTCCCACCCGGATATCAGATCCTGAGTAAGGATAGAAAGAGCAGAGGGGGAGGAGGGGTTGCACTGATAATTAAAAACCGGTGAGGTTATCAAGAAATAGAAAGAATGGACGATATTGGAGAAAGGGACTACATAGCAGGTACAGTTCAGTCATGGGAACATAAGGAGGCTAAGAGAGGAATTTGATGAGTACAACAGAGCAATGGTGGACACACTAGCTGAGGTGGCACGAAGGGCTCACTCGAGTAGAGCGAAGTTACCGGGTATGGGCGCCTTCAACCACAGGGGATTGATTGGGAAAACCTGGAGCCACATTGGGCCCCTGAAACATGGAAAGCCAAGATGATGGATGTGGTACTGGCAAGCCTCATGCACCAACATGTTAGGGACACTACCAGAGAGGGAGGGGAGGATGAACCAGCAAGACTGGGCCCTGTGTTCACCCTGAGTAACTCAGGCATTGAGGACATCACATATGAAAGGCCCTTTGGAGTTAGTGACCACGTGGTTCTGAGCTTTGAATACATCGTGGAGCTATAAGTGGAGAGGGTAACAGGAGTAGAAAAGGAAAAGTCAGTCTATAAAAGGGGGTACTACACAGATATGAGAAACTTCCTGCAGGAGGTTCAGTGGGAACGAGAGTTAGTAGGAAAGTCAGTAAACTAAATGATGGACTATGTAACAACAAAATGCAAGGAGGCAGAGGAAAGATTTGTTCCCAAGGGTAACAGAAATAATGGGAAAAAGAGAACGAGCCCTTGGTTTACACGAAGGTGTAGGGAGGCAAAAACTAAGGGCACCAGAGAATGGAAAAAGTACAGAAGGTAAAAGACTCAGGAAAATAAAGAGATTAGTCGGCGAGCCAGAAACGAGTATGCACAGATAAGGAGGGAGACTCAGCAGCAGTACAATAACAAAATAGCATCGAAAGTCAAGTCTGACCCAAAACTGCTTTATAGCCACATCAGGAGGAAGACAACAGTCAAGGACCAGGTAATCAGGCTGAGGAAAGAAGGTGGGGAGCTGACAAGAAATGACCAAGAAGTATGTGAGGAGCTCAACATGAGATTTCAGGAAGTATTTACAGTGGAGGCTGAAGGGACACTGGGAAGACAAAACAGTGGGGTACACCAACAAGGGATATACCAACAAGGGTTGGAGGAATTACACACAACTGAGGAGGAGGTGAAGAAGCTCCTAAGTGACCTTGTTACCTCAAAGGCGGTGGGACCAGACATCTCTCCATGGGTCCTTAGAGAGGGAGCAGAGACACCGTGTGTGCCACTAACCAAAATCTTCAACACTTCCCTTGAAACTGGGCAACTACCTGAAGCATGGAAGATGGCAAATGTAGTCTCCATCTTTAAGAGACGAGACAGAAATGAAGCACTAAACTATAGAACAGGCTTACTTATGTGTAAAGTATGCAAAGTCATGGAGAAGATTATCAGGAGGAGAGTGATGGAGCACCTGGAACAGAACAAGATTACAAACGACAGCCAGCACGGATTCATGGAAGGTAAATCCTGTGTCACAAACCTACTAGAGTTTTATGACAAGGTAACTGAAGTAAGAAATGAGAGGGAGGGGTGGGTAGATTGCATTTTCTTGGATTCCAAGAAGGCCTTCGACAAAGTTCCTCACAGGAGATTAATACAGAAGATAAAGGATCAGTTACATATAGTAGGAAGGGCACTGCAATAGATCAGAGAATACGTAAAGGGAGGCAACAGCGAGTCATGGTCCTTGATGAGGTATCAGAGTGGGCGCCTGTAATGAGCGGGTTCCCACAGGGGTCAGTCCTGAAACCAGTGCTATTCTTGGTATATGTGAATGACATGACTGAAAGGATAGACTCAGAAGTGTCCCTGTTTGCAGATGATGTGAAGTTAATGAGGAGAATTAAATCAGATGCGGACCAGGCAGGTCTACAAAGACACCTGGACAGGCTGGGTGCGTGGTCCAGCAACTGGCACCTAAGATTTAACCCCGCCAAATTCAAAGTTATAAAGTTCGGAGAAGGGCAAAGAAGACGGCAAACAGAGTATAGACTAGGAGGCCAAAGACTACAAACCTCACTCAAGGAGAAAGATGTAGGAGTGAATATAATACCGAGTACGTCGCCAGAAACCCAAATTAACCAGATAACTGCTGCGGCAAATGGGCGTCTGCCAAACCTGAGAGTAGTGTTCCTGTACCTCAGTGCAAAGTGCAAAGGTTTGCAACAAGGCTAGTTCCAGAGCTAAGGGGAATGTCCTACGAAGAAAGGTTAAGGGAAATCGATCTGATGACACTGGAGGACAGGAGGGTCAGGGGAGACATAATAACGACATACAAAATACTGCGTAGAATAGACAAGGTGGACAGAGACAGGATGTTCCAGAGATGGGACACAGAAACAAGGGATCACAAATGGAAACTGAAGACTCAAATGAGACAAGTGGATGTTATAAAGTATTTCATGTGTCACAGAGTTGTTAGTAAGTGGAATAGTCTGGCAAGTGATATAGTGGAGGTAGGAACCATACATAGGTTTAAGACGAGATGTGATGAAGCTCATGGAGCAGGGAGAGGGAGATCCCAGTAGAGGTCAGTGAAGACGCGGGGCCAGGAACTGAGCATCGACCCCTGCAAACACAATTAGGTGAGTCCAGTTAGGTGAGTATAGACACACACACACACACACACACACACACACACATATATATATATATATATATATATATATATATATATATATATATATATATATACATATATATATATATATATATTTCTTGCCGAATAGGCAGAACTTGCCATCTTGGCTTAAATAGCAACGCTCATCTTGCCATATAGGACAAGTGAAAATTTGTGTATGCAATAATTTCGCCAAAATCATTCTGAACCTAACGAAAAATATACATTTCACTGTGTTTGTTTAGTTTTAAATCACTGTAAACAAATCTAAAATATATTTAGTTGGGTTAGGCTTAAATAAATTGCACTTGTTGTAATAAGGTTAGGTAAGTTTTCTAAGATACTTTTGGTGCAAAATTAAAAATTTTTACATCAACATTAATGAAAAAAATATATCTTTAAACGTATAAGAGAAATTTTCAGAAAGAACTTAATTTTAAATAAGTTCTTGCTAATTGACCAGTTTTACATATTCGGCACGACATATATATATATATATATATATATATATATATATATATATATATATATATATATATATATATATATATATATATATATATATATATATATATATATATGTGTGTGTGTGTGTGTGTTTGTGTGTGTCTATACTCACCTAACTGGACTCACCTAATTGTGTTTGCAGGGGTCGATGCTCAGTTCCTGGCCCCGCGTCTTCACTGACCTCTACTGGGATCTCCCTCTCCCTGCTCCATGAGCTTCATCACATCTCGTCTTAAACCTATGTATGGTTCCTACCTCCACTATATCACTTGCCAGACTATTCCACTTACTAACAACTCTGTGACACATGAAATACTTTATAACATCCACTTGTCTCATTTGAGTCTTCAGTTTCCATTTGTGATCCCTTGTTTCTGTGTCCCATCTCTGGAACATCCTGTCTCTGTCCACCTTGTCTATTCTACGCAGTATTTTGTATGTCGTTATCATGTCTCCCCTGACCCTCCTGTCCTTTCTTCGTAGGACATTCCCAGGTCCCTTACATTATTTTTCTGCTCTATTGTATGGCCAGAGTCTGTAGTATACTCTGTTCTAGTTATTATCTCCTCCAGTTTTCCGTAACGGAGTAGTTGGAATTTGACCTCATTGAACATCATATTGTTCTCCGTTGCCCACTGGAAAACTTTATTTATATCTTCTTGAAGGTTAACCGCGTCCTCAGCAGATGACAGCCTCGTGCAGATCCTAGTATCATCCGCAAAGGATGATACGGTGCTGTGGTGTATATCTCTGTCTATGTCTGATATGAGGATGAGGAATAAGATGGGGGCGAGTACTGTGCCTTGTGGAACAGAGCTCTTCACTATGACAGCCTCCGATTTAACTCTGTTGACCACTACTCTTTGTGTTCGACTGGTTAGGTAGTTGAAGATCCATCTCCCCACTTTCCCAGTTATTCCTTTAGCACGTATTTTGTGCGCTATTACGCCATGATCGCATTTGTCAAACGCTTTTGCAAAGTCTGTGTATATTACATCTGCATTCTGATTTTCTTCAGTGCATCCAAGGCCATATCAAAGTGATCCAGTAGTTGTGAGAGGCAGGAGTGACCTGCCCTGAACCCATATTGCCTGGATTGTGCAGATTTTGGGAATCCAGGTGATTTGCAATCCTGCTTCTTAGCACTCTTTCGAAGATTTTTATGATGTGGGACGTCAGAGCTATTGGTTTATAGTTCTTAGCTAATGCTTTTCTGCCACCTTTATGGAGTGGGGCTATATCCGTTGTTTTAAGTGACTGGAATTTCACCCATGTCCAAGCTCCTCCTCCATAGTGTACTTAGGGCACGCAAGAGGGGTTTCTTGCAGTTCTTAATGAATACAGAATTCCACGAGTCTGGACCCGGGGTTGAGTGCATGGGCATTTTTCGAAGTCTATCGGAGTTAGGGTAATGTCGGAAATCTGGTATACATTTATGGAGTTATGAGGCTCATTCATGAAGAAATCATTTGGGTCGTCGATCCTCAGACTGATTAGTGGCTCACTAAACACAGAGTCGTACTGGGATTTCAGTATTTCACTCATTTCCTTGTTGTCATCTGTGTAGTCCCATCCTGTCTGAGTAAGAGCCCGATACTAGATGTGGTATTTGCCTTGTTTTTGGCATATGAAAAGAAATATTTCGAATTTCTTTCAATTTCACTAATAGCTTTAAGCTCCTCCTGTCTCTCCTGGTTCCTTTAAGAGTCATTTAACTTAAGTTCGATAGTTTCCACTTCCCTGGTCAGCGCCTCCTTTGGTGTGTCAGATATTCTAGCACTCCTGAGGAGCTCAGTGACTCTTCATCGTCTTCTGTAGAGTGAGCGTCTTTCTCTCTCCAGTTTACTCCTGCTCTTCTTCTTTCTTAGGGGAATATGCCTAGAACATGCTTCGGCTCCCAGGAAGTTGGTCCTTTCAAGGCACTGGTTTGGATCCATGTTATTTAAGATATCTTCCGAACATGTATCATTTAGGATATGGTTTACCTGGTCCCAGTTGATGTTCTTGTTGTTGAAGTTGTATTTTGTGAAGACACCTTCACAGGTACATGCATTCTGCTGATCAGGACCCCTATGCATGTACGTCTGGACTTCGATTAGGTTGTGATCGGAATTTGTTTTTGATATTCCTATGTCTCTTATCAGGTCCTCATTATTTGTGAAGATAAGGTCAAGTGTGTTTTCTAGTCTTGTTGCCTCTACTATCTGCTGGCTTAAGGTGTGTTTTTCGCAGAGATTTAGTAACTCATGTGTGTGTGACCTTTCATCTGTGCTACCTCCGGGGATTGTTTCAGCTATAACATTATTCGCTACATTCTTCCATTTTGTATGCCTTAGGTTGAAATCACCAATCAATAAGATGTTTGGGGATGGAGCTGGAAGGCTTTCCAGACAGTAATCAATTTTCAGTAGCTGTTCCTTGAACTGTTGGGAGGTTACATCTTGTGGCTTGTATACAACCACAATGACTAGGTTTTGGTTCTCGATCTTTATTGATAGAATTTCAACTACATCATTTATGGTGTTCAGTAACTCCATGCAGATGAGCGACTCTGACATACAGGCCAACCCGCCCTTGTTGCCTGTTCTTTCTGTCGCATCTAAAAAGATTGTAACCACTTATCCATATTTCACTGTCAAAGTGATCTTTTGTGCGGGTCTCTGTGAAGGCTGCAAACATTGCATTAGACTCCTCTAGAAGTCCACAGATAAAAGGTATTTTGTTGTTGGTGGATGGCTTAAGGCCCTATATATTAGCAAATATGAACGAGGTTGTATTCTGTGTTTGTTGGGAGGATTTTGTTGTTGGTATCAATAGCTGTAGTTCTGGAGGGCCATGGGGTAGCACTGGCTGAGCCTCCAGTCCAACAAGGCTCCAAGGTGGTGGACTATTTTTGTTATTTCCTTCCAATTTTTTTTCCGTTTCCTGCCTCTAAAAAATCACCTGGAGTTGGATTGTCGTAGCTACTATTGTTTGTCTTGTGGTGTCTGTGCCTCCTGGTCCTTTTTAGATGGTATGCAGGGCACTCGATGTTGTAACATTGCTTCTGGAGGACCGAGGAGTGACACATTTTTGGGTGAAAGAAAGTACAATAAGAAGAACGACACACTCGTTTAGTCAGGAGGTCGCTACATTTTTCGGGATGCTCAAAGTTGCATATCCCATATTTTTTCCTGATATTCCATGCTTACAAATGCCCCAAGCATAATATTTGCACAAATTCACCTTTGGTTGAAAATTGTTGGGAGGTGTATTGTCAATTTCTGCAGGTTCTGGGACAGCACTATAATCCTCAGTATCCAAGGCCACCCCGTCCTGGATTCCATCTACTTTCCTCAGTAGAGGAAGAAGGAGGAGACTCCTCTCCAACATCTGTACTGTGGGCCACGGTCTTGTGCAATGATGCTTGTATATTTACGGTTTTAGTGGTGGTTGTGGTAGTGTGCCTAGTAGTCTAGCTGGCAATAAGGCTAGGGGCTGGGACTGAGTCAGCACTGGGGCTGGGGGCTGAGCCTGGGCCAGCACCAGCACTGTGGTTATTAGTGCTATGACTGGGGGATGGGTCTGGTTTAGCACTATGCGGGTGACTAGATAGTTTCGAGTTATCTGTTGGGGTATGGGCATTCTGAATTTTTTGATTCACTATCTCTTTCTTCCATGTTTTATATATTTTTGGTAGACTATCCAAGAGGTCATCTTTGTTTTCTTGATTATTTTTATCATATATTACTCTCCTTAGTACCTTTCTGATACCTGCCCAAAGTTCTACATCTTTATTGCACAACCAGAAGCACCTTGCTAGTTCGAGGTCATTTTTTGGGGCTGTATTTAGTCTAGTACAAGAGATATGGTGTTTGGAAAAACATAGGTTGCATGTGATTCTGGATTTGTTTCCAAGGATTTTTTTACATGTCCCACAGATATGTTGTGCTGACATCCTGTCTGTATCCTACTACACTCTGTATGCCACGGAAGAAAACTGATTTCCACTTTACCTTTCTCTTGCTGGTGCCAGTAATATGCAAGATGTATTTATACAAACCAAGTTTGCAGCATGTGGGTTGTGGGTGTTGGGTGGGTGGGTAGGTTATTGGTAGGGGTGGGTGTATATGGGTGGCCTGAGTGGCTGCCTGAAGTGATGCCAGACGTATGTTACGCACTTCTGTCGTGGGATATCACATTCAGTTTAAACCATTTCCATTATGTTAATCACTATCTGTGTGTTGTACCACTGATAATTTAGGTTCACTAGGTCTTTCTATTATGTTTCGGTACCCTAGTCTATTCGTTATATGTGGTAACTCAAACCTTGTAACTCAAACCTTATAACTCAAGCCTTGTAGTATGTGTATCACTTGTCACATGTCAACACTAGGGCAAGACTTACCCACACTGCCACACTTCACTATTGTTATTATTATTATTATTATTATTATTATTATTATTATTATTATTATTATTATTATTATTATTATTATTATTATTATTATTATTATTATTATTATTTTCATTATTTAATTTCTTTTTATGTAGTGCTATACACTGTTTATCTCAAGGATATAAACTGTATTATTTCAAAATACACTTTTCACTGCGCTATACTGGGATCATTGTTTTATTATTCACACAGCAGCTAGGCCTATGCTAACTTTCAGCTACACTTCCATGGAAAAGTTTATTTCCTGTTTAGTAGCGGTAACGGGAAAAACACGTCACACGGTAGTCATATGCCTTTCCATTGATTGTATGCTCAATTTATGTGTGCTGTGATTCCCTGCACCTCAATGCTACCATCACTCGTTTTATCTCTTATGACTATAGTAATTACTCATCCGTTATTAAGTAATTTAGTGAGTGACAAGGACATATATGTGCAGTGACATACTGAACTAAATTGTAGATAAGAGTAATCTTAATTATCCCCCAGTATAGCGTACAATATATGGTGTAGATATGAGAATATCTTACAAGCGACTGGCACTAGCGAACTATTGCCAGAGGTCCAGTGAAGTGTTAAAGATAGTTCAATATCTATTTATTTCCACTTGTGTCGACATCCGGCAATAATTCACTAGTGCTGGTCAGGTATATTTCCCACAGTAACAGTTCCTCCACCGGCACTCTCCATGTGACACTATAATCCATATTTTCCTATTTAGTGTTCACTGATATTCCTTTTTTGTTTGTTCAAAGGAGTATATGAACTTTATGGTTGCACACGCTTATTTCTCGCATTCTGTCCCCTCTGCTACTAACAAGACACGCAGTTTTTGACGGAGCACAACCGCGCGTGACTGTCCCGCACAAGTATATATGTACATGGTTACATTACGTTAATATAGCTGGTAAATGATCTGCATGACGACTGACATCACACATTATATGTAAGTGAAGGTCAATGTGTAGTTACTGAAGCGTAGGACAGATGACATCACATGGTATGTAAACATTGCAGTCCTGATACCACCGATGTGACTTAGCAATTTGTTGCAATTTGTTGCCTTCTCAAAATATATTTACTTCAGTTGTATTATCCCGCTGAGTAATATATCTCTCACTTGTTATTTCAATGTTTTTGTATCTCTGTCTTTTTTACACAAATTCTTCAAATTCACTTTTACACTTTGATGTCTTCCTTCAGCCTCCCTCCCTTTTATTGTTGACGACTTCAATCAAGGCACAAGAGATATCAGTGCTGGAACA
Organism: Cherax quadricarinatus; assembly: GCF_038502225.1. Lineage (NCBI taxonomy): Eukaryota > Metazoa > Arthropoda > Malacostraca > Decapoda > Parastacidae > Cherax > Cherax quadricarinatus. Next base: position 39,030,137 of record NC_091296.1, on the reverse strand, counting down.
GTTACAGAAATCGTTCATTGACATCACAGAGCCAATGAGCTCTTTAAACTACTGGAACTACTGGGGCAGAGGAGCGAGAGATACATAATGATGAATCGTAGATGTTTGACTACCAAAGTTAAAACCAAAACAATACTAACATTGAACCAGAGCGAGAGAAATGGGAAGAAATGTAAAATTAACCCAGTGATAAGCTGGGGCACCATGACACATAATACTGTAGCAACAACCATGGGCCGAAATAATTCAAACAGTTTCTGACAAATTTAAAAAAAATACACGAACATGAAGAGAGGTATTCACAAAATTAAACATGATCACTAGCTCGGATAATTACTTAATCAGGTAGGCAGTGATAGTCATGTGGTCCAGAATGTTGACAACGAAAGCAAGGTAGTAACAGGTCAGGTTGCAGCAGTAGGAATACTTTCCAAACTAATTATAAATATATTAGAGGCATCTCCTTCCCTCAGTTGACATCATCCTCCAGCAACAGTAGCAGCCTCCTTCCCTCAGTTGACATCATCCTCCAGCAACAGTAGCAGCCTCCTTCCCTCAGTTGACATCATCCTCCAGCAACAGTAGCAGCCTCCTTCCCTCAGTTGACATCAACCTCCAGCAACAGTAGCAGCCTCCTTCCCTCAGTTGACATCAACCTCCAGCAACAGTAGCAGCCTCCTTCCCTCAGTTGACATCAACCTCCAGCAACAGTAGCAGCCTCCTTCCCTCAGTTGACATCATCCTCCAGCAACAGTAGCAGCCTCCTTCCCTCAGTTGACATCATCCTCCAGCAACAGTAGCAGCCTCCTTCCCTCAGTTGACATCAACCTCCAGCAACAGTAGCAGCCTCCTTCCCTCAGTTGACATCAACCTCCAGCAACAGTAGCAGCCTCCTTCCCTCAGTTGACATCAACCTCCAGCAACAGTAGCAGCCTCCTTCCCTCAGTTGACATCATCCTCCAGCAACAGTAGCAGCCTCCTTCCCTCAGTTGACATCAACCTCCAGCAACAGTAGCAGCCTCCTTCCCTCAGTTGACATCAACCTCCAGCAACAGTAGCAGCCTCCTTCCCTCAGTTGACATCAACCTCCAGCAACAGTAGCAGCCTCCTTCCCTCAGTTGACATCATCCTCCAGCAACAGTAGCAGCCTCCTTCCCTCAGTTGACATCAACCTCCAGCAACAGTAGCAGCCTCCTTCCCTCAGTTGACATCAACCTCCAGCAACAGTAGCTGCTGCGTTGTTAGCAGGGAATCTGTGATTCTTCTCTTAATGAATCCATCATAGATTTATTAATGATACTCTCACCCTACTGAAGTCTCCCAGTCACCCTACTGAAGTCTCCAAGTCGCCCTACTGAAGTCTCCAAGTCGCCCTACTGAAGTCTCCAAGTCGCCCTACTGAAGTCTCCAAGTCGCCCTACTGAAGTCTCCAAGTCGCCCTACTGAAGTCTCCAAGTCGCCCTACTGAAGTCTCCAAGTCGCCCTACTGAAGTCTCCAAGTCGCCCTACTGAAGTCTCCAAGTCGCCCTACTGAAGTCTCCAAGTCGCCCTACTGAAGTCTCCAAGTCGCCCTACTGAAGTCTCCAAGTCGCCCTACTGAAGTCTCCAAGTCGCCCTACTGAAGTCTCCAAGTCGCCCTACTGAAGTCTCCCACTGAAGTCACCCAGTCGCCCTACTGAAGTCTCCCAGTCGCCCTACTGATGTCTCCCAGTCGCCCTACAGAAGTCTCCCAGTCGCTCTACTGAAGTCTCCCAGTCGCCCTACTGAAGTCACCCAGTCCCCCTACTGAAGTGTCCCAGTCGCCCTACTGAAGTCTCCTAGTCGCCCGACTGATGTTTCCCAGTCGCCCTACTGAAGTCTCCCAGTCGCCCTACTGATGTCTCCCAGTCGCCCTACTGAAGTCTCCAAGTCGCCCTACTGAAGTCTCCAAGTCGCCCTACTGAAGTCTCCAAGTCGCCCTACTGAAGTCTCCAAGTCGCCCTACTGAAGTCTCCCAGTCGCCCTACTGAAGTCTCCCAGTCGCCCTACTGAAGTCTCCCAGTCGCCCTACTGAAGTCTCCCAGTCGCCCTACTGAAGTCTCCCAGTCGCCCTACTGAAGTCTCCCAGTCGCCCTACTGATGTCTCTCATTAGCCCTACCGAAGTCTCCCAGTAGTTACCCTACTGGCATCTCCAAGTCGCCCTACTGAAGTCTCCCAGTCGCCCTACTGAAGTCTCCCATTAGCCCTACCGAAGTCTCCCAGTAGTTACCCTACTGTAGTCCCCCAGTTGCCCTACTGAAGTCTCCCAGTCGCCCTACTGAAGTCTACCAGTCGCCCTACTGAAGTGTCCCAGTCGCCCTACTGAAGTCTCCCAGTCGCCCTACTGATGTCTCCCATCAGCCCTACCGAAGTCTCCCAGTAGTTACCCTACTGTAGTCTCCCAGTTGCCCTACTGAATCTCCCAGTCGCCCTACTGAAGTCTCCCAGTCGCTCTACTGATGTCTCCCATTAGCTATACCGAAGTCTCCCAGTAGTTACCCTACTGACGTCTCCAAGTCGCTCTACTGAAGTCTCCCAGTCGCACTACTGAAGTCTCCAAGTCGCCCTACTGAAGTCTCCCAGTCGCCCTACTGAATTCTCCCAGTCGCCCTACTGAAGTCTCCCAGTCGCCCTACTGATGTCTCCCATTAGCCCTAACGAAGTCTCCCATTAGTTACCCTACTGACATCTCCAAGTCGCCCTACTGAAGTCTCCCAGTCGCCCTACTGATATCTCCCAGTCGCCCTACTGATGTCTCCCAGACGCCCTACTGACGTCTCCCAGTCGCCCTACTGACGTCTCCCAGTCGCCCTACTGAAGTCTCCCAGTCGCCCTACTGAAGTCTCCCAGTCGCCCTACTGAAGTCTCCCAGTCGCCCTACTGAAGTCTCCCAGTCGCCCTACTGAAGTCTCCCAATCGCCTTACTGAAGTCTCCCAGTCGCCCTACTGAAGTCTCCCAGTCCCCCTACTGAAGTCTCCCAGTCGCTCTACTGAAGTCTCCCAGTCACCCTACTGATGTCTCCCATTAGCCCTACCGATGTCTCCCAGTAGTTACCCTACTGTAGTCTCCCAGTTGCCCTACTGAAGTCTCCCAATCGCACTACTGAAGTCTCCCAGTCGCATTACTGATGTCTCCCATTAGTCCTACCGAAGTCTCCCATTAGTAACCCTACTGACGTCTCCCTGTCGCCCTACTGACGTCTCCCTGTCGCCCTACTGATGTCTCCCAGTCGCCCTACTGATGTCTCTCAGACGCCCTACTGACGTCTCCCAGTCGCCCTACTGATGTCTCCCAGTCGCCCTACTGAAGTCTCCCAGTCGCCCTACTGAAGTCTCCCAGTCGCCCTACTGAAGTCTCCCAGTCGCCCTACTGAAGTCTCCCAGTCGCCCTACTGAAGTCTCCCAGTCGCCCTACTGAAGTCTCCCAGTCGCTCTACTGAAGTCTCCCAGTCACCCTACTGATGTCTCCCATTAGCCCTACCGATGTCTCCCAGTAGTTACCCTACTGTAGTCTCCCAGTTGCCCTACTGAAGTCTCCCAGTCGCACTACTGAAGTCTCCCAGTCGCATTACTGATGTCTCCCATTAGTCCTACCGAAGTCTCCCAGTAGTAACCCTACTGACGTCTCCCAGTCGCCCTACTGACGTCTCCCAGTCGCCCTACTGAAGTCTCCCAGTCGCCCTACTGATGTCTCCCAGTCGCCCTACTGATGTCTCCCAGTCGCCCTACTGACGTCTCCCAGTCGCCCTACTGATGTCTCCCAGTCGCCCTACTGAAGTCTCCCAGCTCGTGCTGTCAGAATTCATTTCATATTTCAGCTATTGTAAATGAAGGAAAATGAAAAGGGAAATGGATGTATCTATGATTACTGAATAATAAAAAATCTCAATCTCTAATTATCACATCTTTTAACGTTCTCACCATTTTTGCATCCCCCCTCCCCACCTCTCTCTCACCTCTTTTGTTTCATCCATCCACTCTTCCCTCCTTCTCCTTCCCCCCCTCTATCAGTACTCACGGAGATAGTAGCATTGCTGAGCTGGAGACCATCAAGCCACCAGGTAAGAGAGGCTGGGGGACGAGCACCAACACTCTGACACACCAACTCGTACTCCTTCCCTGCAGAGATGGCCTCACGGGACGCCAGGATCTTCACCGTCAGCGGCTTAACTGCAACGCGACAGAGAAACAATACACTGTAAGTGTAGTGTGCACTTTTATCAAGGATAAAGCACCATTAAGCTACAGTGAGTGGAAAAATCAATATTAGCAAAGACTTGAACCTAGCGCCAGTACGCCATATATCATCACCTGTTCATCTTGAAGCTGTAATAAGGTGTAAGCTTATTGACGCTTACAAGGTTAGCTATAACACTTGATAAAGCTCACAATTGTGTAAAACATTGTTCCAAAGAAGTTAACCATGTTAGGTGTCTACTGTATTTTTAACACTGTTCGAAAGTTGTTGGATGGATGAATTTAGCAGTCTTGAGGACTGATGTAGGATGTTCCTGTCATGATACCTTGCCGTCTTGAGGACTGTTGTAGGATGTTCCTGTCATGATACCTTGCCGTCTTGAGGACTGTTGTAAGATGTTCCTGTCATGATACCTTGCCGTCTTGAGGACTGTTGTAAGATGTTCCTGTCATGATACCTTGCCGTCTTGAGGACTGTTGTAAGATGTTCCTGTCATGATACCTTGCCGTCTTGAGGACTGTTGTAAGATGTTCCTGTCATGATACCTTGCCGTCTTGAGGACTGTTGTAGGATGTTCCTGTCATGATACCTTTCCGTCTTGAGGACTGTTGTAGGATGTTCCTGTCATGATACCTTTCCGTCTTGAGGACTGTTGTAGGATGTTCCTGTCATGATACCTTGCCGTCTTGAGGACTGTTGTAGGATGTTCCAGTCATGATACCTTGCCGTCTTGAGGACTGTTGTAAGATGTTCCAGTCATGATACCTTGCCGTCTTGAGGACTGTTGTAAGATGTTCCAGTCATGATACCTTGCCGTCTTGAGGACTGTTGTAAGATGTTCCAGTCAAGATGTCTTGAGGAGTGTTGTAAGATGTTCCTGTCATGATACCTTGCCGTCTGGAGCCTTACTTTACATATTTAAGTTGTTGTTATCTGTACCCTGTCACAGTTAGACCACATGATAATAACTCTGTCTATCATTATACTCGGGCCTTTGCTCTGGTCTTGTGAACTTTCATATCCACTTAAGAATTCCTTAATGATCGATATTGTTTTCCCATATTTCATCTCATTGGTTTAAATGTTTTTTACTATTTTAAAATGTTGTACATATCCTGGATAAGCTATTTATGGTGTCGTGGATATTTGTCTTGTACTAAAAGAATTACCGATGTGCTTAAAATTCTTAGGCACAAACATCCCCTGGACAATTACTTATTAAGAATCTTTTTCATATTTGATATTTCACCTTCGAATACTTTTTTTTTATATATTTCTTTACTGATAATGGTGTTAAATTACTGGTGAGAGTCAGATACTGGCACTCTTACTATGACCAGCATACAGGTCTGTCATGAACACAACTGAGTAATCCATTGTAGTGACACAGGTACAAATCTCGGAATAAATTTCATAATAACATGCAGTTTCCTGCACGTGTCAGAGCAGATTCTACTCAGGATCAGATCCTTAGCAGACACAGGTACTGCGACTGCATCTAAAGAACTTAGTGAGTATAAATTCCTGTCAAATCACCTGTATCTGACTTGTCTGGTCCTCACTCTAAGCATCGTTAAGCCATGATGGAGACGCTGTTTTGAGATAGTTACAAAATTCAAGATTTTTATTTTCTTGTGCTACAGTATTCAAACTGTAGCTTACATGTAATAAAGTATTGTTACGCATAATAAAAACCACTATCAAGCATGAGTATTTCTTTAAATAAAGAAGAGAGTTTAAATAAAGAACAGCATCTAGTGTGCAGAAATGCGTGCCAAGTATGTTATATTTTATTCAACGTTCGTCATACAACCATCTGTCATGCCTCTCTTGACCACTGAACTGGTAAATCAGAGGCCCCACTGTTGAGCTTATTGTCCAGTTCAACCTGCCAATCACGTGGAAGCCACTTCAGACAAGATGAAGTCATTTCAGCTTGCCTAACTGAGTGGCAGTTTGATAGACGCACTGGAAATAACCACTGCTGCTTTCATTGCCTCTTATTTGTAAGATTCTATTCTGACTTCTCCTCTCAATATTAATATTGTACATCGTATATATATTGGCTATGAAATACACGAGTAAGGAAATGTACCCTTGCTTGTTTACCTTGATCTTGCTCTGCCCTGCTGAGCACTTTGTTTACTGACTTAGGTCTTCGTAATATATTTACATTGATTACGACAAAGAAAATGATGCAGTTTTTGACAAAGATCAGCTGATTTCTGAAAGACTCGTGAAATCGTAATGACAAGAATCTCCCGCCACGTTGGCCGGAGATTCATCTGTAAAAACTTGCATTTGTGGTCACAGTGGTGTCTATGCTAACCTTCCTATGGTGTTTAAATATACCTAGTTGCTTGAATCTTATTGTAGCCAGCTGGCCAAGTGGCTAACGCGTCGGTCTGGAGTTTTATGACTCTCTGACCGCGGATTCTATCCTCACCCGTGATATGCTTTATTTCTGAAAGCTTTCGGCATACATATCGTAGGCTGAAGAGAAAGGGGGACAGATTAATGCCGAAATTGCTGAAGAGAAGCAAACTCTCTTTCATAAATTGAGTAAACAGCTTAAGCTGAAAATAGTGAGTTATTCCATATGGTAGACCGCCGTTGTACTGAAGTGACTGAAATGTCTAACACAGCTCATATTTACCAGGTACATCACACCATGGTGTAAATGATTTACAAAACCTACAGGTTCAAGAACGAGACACTTGGGAAATCTTTGGAAATATTTATTGCGGAACGTTTTACCTGTCAATGACTTTGTCAGTCTAGTACAGAGAGGAGTTTGATGTATACAAGATATGATATAGGGCGAAATTACAGTAGCATGTTGGACTACGTATTGGTAGATATAAGACTGATGGGTAGACTTCAGGATGTATATATTTATAGAGGGGCCACAGATATATCAGATCACTTTTTAGTTGTAGCTACAGTGAGAGTAAAAGGTAGATGGGATACAAGGAAAATGGAAGCAGCAAGTAAGAGAGAAGTGAAGGTTTATAAACTAAAGAAGGAGGCAGTTAGGGTAAGATATAAACAACTGTTGGAGGATTCATGGGCTAGTGAGAATACAGGCAATGGAGTAGAAGATGTCTGGGGTAAATTTAGGAGTATAGTGTTAGAGTGTTCAGCACAAGTTTGTGGTTACAGGAAAGTGGGTGCGGGAGGGAAGAAGAGCGATTGGTGTAATGATGATGTAAAGAGAGTAGTAAGGGAGAAAAATTTGCATATGAGAGGTTTTTACAAAGTAGAAGTGATGCAAGAAGGGAAGAGTATATGGAGAGATAATGAGAGGTTAAGAAATGGAGAGGAAGACGAAGATGGAAATGGACACAACATAACAGAGAGACAATAAATTTTCGCAAAAAAAAAAATTATCTGTGAGCAATATCATAAAAGAGGATCTTTGAATCAAAGGAAATGGAACAGAAATTTGCAGGAGGAGGGAGAAGTAAATTTAAAAATGAAGATCCTAAATTACATGAAGCTACGTGGGTGGTTTTATGTCTTTCTTTCACGTTCACTCTGGGATAATAAACAACAATAGTGGTTGATAGTAATTAACCATTTTCGTGATTATGTGATTAATAAACCTGGTTATAAATAACATAAGACAACCAGTCAAGACACCAGACAACCACGAGAAGAGACCAGACAACTATCCAAGAGACCAGACAACCAGTCAAGACACCAGACAACCAGTCAAGACACCAGACAACCAGTCAAGACACCAGACAACCAGTCAAGACACCAGACAACCAGTCAAGACACCAGACAACCAGTCAAGACACCAGACAACCAGTCAAGACACCAGACAACCAGTCAAGACACCAGACAACCAGTCAAGACACCAGACAACCAGTCAAGACACCAGACAATCAATCAATACACCAGACAACCAGTCAAGACATCAGACAACCAGTCAAGACATCAGACAACCGGTCAAGACACCAGACAACCAGTCAAGACACCATATAACCAGTCATTACACCAGACAACCAGTCAAGAGACCAGACAACCAGTAAAGACACCAGACAACCAGTCAAGACACCAGACAACCAGTCAATACACCAGACAACCAGTCAAGACACCAGACAATCAGTCAAGACATCAGACAACCAGTCAACACACCAGACAACCAGTCAAGACACCAGACAACAAGTTAAGACACCAGACAATCAATCAATACACCAGACAACCAGTCAAGACAGCAGACAACCAGTCAATACATAAGACATCCAGTCAATACACCAGACAACCTGTCAAGACACTAGACAACCAGTCAAGACACCAGACAACAAGTCAAGACACCAGACAACCAGTCAAGACACCAGAAAACCAGTCAATACACCAGACAACCAGTCAAGGCAACAGACAACCAGTCAGGACATCAGACAACCAGTCAAGGCAACAGACAACCAGTGATGACACCAGTCAAGACACCAGACAACCGGTCAAGACACCAAACAACCAGTAAAGAGACCAGACAACAGTAAAGACACTAGACAACCACAAGAAGAGACCAGAGAACCAGTCAAGAAACAAGACAACCAATCAAGAGACAAGGCAACCATCCAAGAAACCAGACAACCAGTCAAGACACCA